>NW_028252448.1:0-27799 GCF_964263255.1 Lissotriton vulgaris
CTATATATATACATATATATATATATATATATATATATACATATATATATATATATATATATATATATATATATATATATATATAGTGACTAGCTAGCTGACACACTAGCTAGTCAGCAAAGAGATTGGGGGTTCAACTTCTGTTATGACTGAGGTATGTGGAAAGTCTAACTGCGCCTATTATCACCAATGTCCTATTTCTTGTCCATAGTTCTGTATGTGCAGAATAGTCCCTGCACCAGTAGTAGTATGTCCTCCTATCCAATCAAAAAGTAAACTAGTATCTTATTCTTGGTGGTGATTGACATTTTATTGTTGGGAATTGTCAAAGCATAAAAATTAAGAAGATTCAATAGACATTATGGACAACCCAGAGGACTGCACTCAGCGCCTAGAGCTATTGCTGAATAAGAGTTTTGTTTAACACCTTTTGCCAACTGTGCAAGATTAGATAGCTACACAGGAAGACTAATAAAATAGTAGTAGCACAGAGCGTGATAGTAGAGGCAGGATAAGAATTTAGAAACAGTCTACAAGAAGATCAAAGACGATTTAGGAAAAAATAGAATTAAGATGAACGTTTGGAATAAATAGGTGCTGTAAAGGTTAGGGATGTATAATTATTAATATTAACAGGAAAACTTACTGGGGCCAGCAGAGGAGCCCTCAGTGGACTGATCCTGGCCTTCCTGCTCCGCCGGCGCCGCCATTGTCACCTCTGTCCTCTTGCTCCTGGGAGGAGCTGATGTACATGAAAGAAAGACACAAACATGGATGATTGTTGTCAACCAAATCAAACAATTCAATACAACAATAACCAATTATTTCTGGGAAATAGACAACAATTGCACTAAATTTATTGACCTATCTGATGTGGTCTACTAGGATATTAGTATTGCTGGATTCGCAGACCATCTACTTGGAAATTTATGTAACTCACTAAACCAACTACAAAAAGGTTCTACTAGGACTGGCAGGGAGCACTCCGCAGCACGCGAAGTGACAGACACAGTCCACCATGATTTCAGACCACTAAAAAGTTTCCTACTAAATAACCAGCCATAATATACTCAAACTATCAATCCACCACCACTATCTCTTCTTAGTGGCAGGATTACAAAGGAAGGACTGGACTTGAGTCTCTAGTGTCTGCACAGTTCTGTAAAGTACACTCATACATAATCACTCAGGCCAAATGAGCACAACATTGAAAACAAGTAAGCATAAAAGCACCGCCAGTGAGCAGGCGAGCACCTGCAATCACAGAAGCTTTTGAAACATAATTTACCTGCAATGTAATCTCTAGTGTCTAGCATTACGCAGTTCTGTAAAGTACACTCATACATAATCACTCAGGCCAAATGAGCACAAAATTGAAAACAAGTAAGCATAGTAGCACCGCCAGTGAGCAGGCGAGCACCTGCAATCACAGAAGCTTTTGAAACATAATTTACCTGCAATGTAATCGCCAGCATTCTTGCTCTTCGGAACCAAAATATATTTGCAATATCATAACACAGAGCAGAAGACAACAAAGGAGTGATTAAATTGCTGCTAACCAAGCCCAGGGATCTCCACGCCAAGCAGGTCGAGCAGGTCATGTTACCGGTCCAGTATGTCCAACCACCGGTGCGTCACCTGGTTGTAGGTGCGCCGGACCCCAGACTCCCGATACATGGCCCGGCACACCTTACCCCATAGCTGGTGACGCTCCCGGAGGCCGTACCCAATACCGGGCCTGCCGCCTGCCGCCTGCCGCGACGGTCTTGCGGAGGTGGCGCTGCACGAAGAAGACCAGTGCAGGCACCTCCAACGCGCTGAAGATCTCCCTGGGATTTACTGCCTCCCCCCTTAAGTGCCCGCACGGGAGCTGGCTATGGGGTGCGGGACCCTTCCCCTTCAGGTTTTTGCCAGCTCCCTTTGCCATGGTCCTGGACAGTTAAAGGAAAATAAAATAGGAAAGAATAGGGAAAAAGTAAATAAAAGAAAAGAGAGTTAAAAAAAAGTAGTTTTAAAGTAACAAAAAGTAGAAAAAACCCACAAAATATAGATGTACAAAAATAGTGTAATAGATAATGAGTAAAAAGGATTTTAAAAAGTTCAAACAAATAAAGGATTACAAAGATTGAAGGAGGATTGAAAAAGCATGCCCAGAACCATAGCAATGAATGAAAAACAAGATGGTTGCGCCCATTGCGACTATGGGGGTAAGTTTGCGCGATATTTCCCCTGCGAGCACGCAAAAACGGACGCGAGAACACAATTGCACCCCGCACGTAGGATATGCACAACGCGAACATGCAACTAGCGCCCAGAAACAGAAATACACAACGTGAAAACAAGATGGCCACGCCCATGTACGACCGCATGGGTAACTTTGCAGTAGCCGCGCTGAAAGAAATCCTGTGAACACGCAAAAATAAAAATATCCGCAAGTTCACAAAAGTTCACGGATTTTGCGGACCGCGAGGACGCATTTGCATGAATTCACGTACCGCGAATTCGCAAAATTGGCCCATACTTACCTTCCACCCATCCTTCAACCACCCATGCATCTGATTCCTATGAGCCACCTATGCATGCATACCGCGTATCCTCCTCTGCCAGTCATAAATATTACATCTCACTTGTCCTTCCTCCTTGGCTTCCACCCTTCTATCCCTTTTCATTCAACTCATCCAACAAGGTCGTCTGATCTGACTCTTAGTCTTCTCCAACTTTCACAGCTTAGTTGAAGTCAGATAGAAGAGGCAATTAGTTACACAACTCCCACAGCTAACCCTATTGCTAATGCTAAGTAAAGGGTGTCTTCTTCAACCGTTGTTCACAACAACTTAGTCTCTCTCAAAAGTACAGTGTACACCCTTACAGCGAGTGTAATGTTAATAAGTAAGGAATATAACTAACCACCAACCGCCACTGCTGCTGGCTCACCCCCTGCAGCTGCCGCATTTCTGCTCCCTTCTTACTGGCCATGTCGCCTTCGCCGCTGGCCCCAGCACATTACACATTTTTAGATGACATATACACCTCCCCCTATTTTTTCTTTTTCACTAGCAAGATTGAAAAAAAGTGAATACATACCTAAACAACATACATCACTAGTACAAATTGGGTGCTAGAGTAGAGTTGACTAGTAGTAGTATGTCCTATCCTATCGTAAATAGTAAAATATCTGGTGGGGCATTTTGTTGGTGGGAATTTTCTAAAAGCCTCAGAATTTCTTCAACACTTCGCAGAACTCAGCGTATCGTGACTACGCGAACTTCGAAAACTAAAGTTCTACCACTTAATGTTCCCACTTCTCATTGTAACAACGGTACCTCAATTTTGTGGGTTAAATCATGATACGAGGAAAAATCCAAAATCTTTATTTAAAAACAACAAGATTTTTCCATTAAATTTCAATCATTCTCAGCGTGTAGAATGATGCAGTATTTAAATCTTGTGTTGGCCCGTTCTCATGGAAACTATTTAGCTGTCTTTCTTTCTTAAAATACCCTATAAACCTCTTTTTCATCTAAAATCACAGAAATAACTCATGTTTCTCTGAGGGAAAGTTCCAAATTCTGTGTGTTTAGCAAACATCTAACCAACTAGCATTCCACCACTTCTCCCGACATAAAAGGTATGCCACTTGTGTAATGGGGTCAATTTTTCCTGATTGAAACTGGTTAAAATTTGGGCTGCGTTAAGCTAATGTCTACATTGAAGTCATATAGTTGGAGTTTTGGTCTGTTCCTATGATATATAGTAAAAACACTCACATGTTGTGAGGCTATTTTTGTCAAGAAAGTGCTGGAATACATGGTGACGAGGCATTTGCATGTTCACGAAGTAATTTTGAAACAAATATGTGAACAAATGTATTTTTTAATCTAAGTTTTAATGATTGCAGAGCATTTCTGGACCCAAGCAGGGCAAATCTCTCAGATTCTTCTAGGTCTTTATGTTTCAGGAATGTGAAGTATTGGTAGCATTTCTAGTTACTGGCTGACCCTGGAAGAAATTTGAACATCCAGAAATGTGAGTTATTCATGCAGGCCACACCACCTGGATTTTCCTGGGTCACTATGTTTCATAAATACTCTTGAATGTGAAGATTCCTAAGGTGTCCACTGACTTAGAGCCAGCACACTGCAGCTACTATCATTAGTAAATGAGAAGGTGTTTGGGTTATTTATTTGGTTACAGTTTTGACATTTGTGCTGCTTGAGAAGAGGTAAACCATCTGTTCCGCCTTCCCTTAGAGTAAGAACTACTGTCAGATTCCGAGGTATGGGACTGGTGTCAAGAGAGTCCAGTACTTTGCCTCATTCCTTTTCTCTATTTTTCGTGAGCTCGTAGTATGGTTTTCTGCCAACTGAGCAGCGCATATTAGTAGTTAATGCCCCAATCTGTCCTCCAACGGGGGACAGAAATATTGTTAGGCCTGGTAAATTGGGGGACACCCATTGCCAGGATTGGGAGGCATCACTCTGTTATCTTTTTATCTGTTTTGCCATGGTGGTCTTGTGGCCCTCTGCCTCCCCGGAAGGGCAGGTTGGGGCATTTACCTCATGTCTGCCAATCCCCGGGGATGGAAATCCCACCAGACCACCACTGAAAAAAATGAAAAACAAAACGAGGTGCAGGGCTTGCTGGTCCTGGCCTTGGGCTGGCCCTATTATTCCTAGTCACCAGTTTTTCTGTCCTCCAAGGGAAGCAGACCCCCTCTCTATCTGCTCATATGTCAGAACTACACCCAAAGGAATCACGTGTTCCTCTCATTTGCCATTGGGATGGCAGCCTCCTCTTTCTTTAGCAAAACATTCCCCGGTGTCTAGTGCATTTTCTACATCTCAAGTTAGGAGGACCGATTGCAAACATTTTTAATAACCCCAAATCATCTCCTTACTTAAAAAAACACAATCCTTGGGTCAGATTTTTACTTTAGGGACACTATCCTTTTTGCGCTCCAGCATAGGTGCTGGAATTATGGGTGCAGCAGCACCCTGAAAATAAACTGGAGTTCATAAGGTGAATGAGCAATAAAGATGCCTTTACATTTATTTTCATTTTATCACTTTTGTGTCGAATTTCAGGCTATGTCTTCTGGCACATTCCTGTTTATTCCATTAACATGGAGATTGTTGTTTACTTTCCTTTCTCTAACTACAAAGTAAAACAAACATGTAAAATGAACTACCTTATAATCTTGATGGAGTGTAGGGAACACAAATAAAGACTGGAGGATGCCAGGTGTTTTTCTCACACAGAACATAATGTAAATATCTGTAAAAAAAAAATGATACAAACATTCCAAAATATATCAGTTCGGAAAGAACAAATTGAGCACATTTTTACTCTAATTCTGAAGTGCAATGGAAATAAAGATGTTAATAGGATCACATCAATCAAGACACTTTAGTAGATGGTGTGCAAATGGTAACAATTCTAGCTCACTATGAAGTTTTAACAGCAAAACTACAAGTCCCTGCACATTTGGTGGCTAATTTAATTAACATTGTGCAGTCTGTAAATGATAGTAAGCTATCACACCATTTCCATGAGTGTGCTCTAAAAATGCATCAACAGCTACATACCACACTATTACCCATTACCACTCTCCTTCTCAATGAGCGTGGCTCATTTGCTATACTTATTCTTTGCGTGATTCTTGGATTTTCACCATGACTTAAATGATGTAACACTGATGCCTTTGAAAATTGTTCCAGCACAACTGCGCCGCAGAATTCCATCAATTATGTGAAACTCTATAGTGCAGCTGATTTACAAAGCCATGCACCGTTTTTCAATGCATGTTTGGACTATGACAATTTGCGCCTGAACTAAGAGAGCACATTTATAAAGGACAGGTCCTTGGTTTGACACAGGGGATCCTTCTTTTACAGAGGCGGACTGGTCACACTTTTAAGAGAGGGCAAGGCATCCACCTACATGTGGATGAAGAACATAACTTGACTCACCTACAGAGAGATGCTTTCAGTGGCATCCCCTTTATGTGGTGCAGTCAGTGCATGTCTTCATAGGTTGTTTGCATCTGAATCGAGTGCAAGCACAAGGGAAAAGTGATCCCTCATTCGTGTGGGGTTCCAACTTCATGAGCGCCCTTACACAGTACATATTATAGACTGAGCACCACAATTATATGCAACCATTTTTTAATCTCAGTGTTCCCCATGGGTGTAGACACACAATGCACCCTAAGGATATATTCTGTAATATAGCCTTAAGGGCCCCACTGGTGCACGTGCCCTATGCACCCCCCGGACACATTCTGTAATATGTACTCACTGTCTTGTACATTTCATGCCCCATGCTGAGGACTTATTCGAGGTAAAGCCCTCAATCCACCCCCTCCCCCCGTAAAGAATGCATATGTATGCTATGGCGGTTCGGGCAATGGTGGCCCAATGTCAGGACAAATCAGCACCCACACTCTTCTTTTTTCAATAATAAATCCCTGGTTGTTTCGAATGATGATTTATCCTTAATTCGGTGGAGCTGGCACTTACCAGGATAGTTCACTGGATTACTAAAAAATGTGTGGTCCTCAGAGGAGGCATCAACTTTAATAGTTCCTACCTGCACTAAGGTGAGCAAATTAATGAATGAAAGGGTCACCGTTTGAAACAGCAACTCTGTTGTTCACTGCAGGCAGACCTTCGGGGGGGAGGGGGTGGGGGTTTGCGTCTCTCTGCAGTACACAGTCAATGTACCTTCGACTGGTTCATTTCCTCTGTGTGCATCTGCAGTATGATGTGGGTGCAAAGATAAATTGCATTTTAATTTGCATGGGAAGAAACCCCCATGCGAATGAGGGAACACCTTCTCATGGTAATGCCGGCTCAAGATGTGTGCTGGTGCAATCCATATTACATTTGCATCTGCTGCCCTGGCTATGTTACCAAAGTGTTGAGGGTGGACAACAACTGTAAATGCCTGTTGTACCCTTAGGTCACTTTCTATAGTAAAACCTCTAATGTCTAGTGTGCTGTGTGTCTCCCATTGTCCACATCAGCAAGCAACACTTCAGAACCACTGTGGTCATCTCTCAGCTAGACATTACAAATCAACTACTTTGGAACTTTTGCCTATTCGCCAACACAACCAAAAACTGTGTTTAAGAGCTCTATATCTACTTGCAGGAATGTTTTTTTATGATATGAATACTGTTTCCTAAAGATCCAGTTAGCCCTAAAGGTTAGCTTTAAGAACAGGGTTAAGATTAGGGTTAAGGTATGTGTTAGTGTTAAGCCTCATTTAAGAGTTATCTTTCGGATTTTCTTAAGTGTGAAATTGGAAGAATGAAAAGAAAAATATATTTTACTGTGAATTAATTCTTAGTAGCATTTTAATTTAATGAGCCCTAACATTAAATAAAAATGTTTGAAGGTATTTGATTAATCTGTTAAATCGATTTAATTTAGTAGGCTCTAAGGGGTCAATAAATCACCCACAGATGGCCTTTCAAGGGGCAAATGACCTATGAGTATCTTTTATTTAATGGTTACCATGTTCTCATGGCTCTCTGAAAATATATGATTTATAGTAAAATAAATCCCATGTTAAGTAGAGACTTTAAGGGAAATACATGGAATATACCTTACTGTCAAAGATTTTCTTCAGTAAATGTGAATCTACTTAACTGTTTTACTGCGAGAGTATGAATGCTTCAAATAATCAACTCTCATGAAACAAGCATTCTCGAACATAAAAATATGTCCTTATCTTTATTTCAAAATAGCATCCTGAAGCTACAGTATATCACAACTTAATGAAAGAAAAGATGGTAAATTGGAAAATATAGCATGAATTCATTTCTGGCTGTAGTACACAGCCTCCTAGATGATTCCTCTAATAGAATGTAAGCTCCTTGGCAGATGGCAAACATAGGTTCCAGGTTGTTATTTCACTGAGTATAAAGAGATTTAGGCGCAGATTTACAAGCCCCTTGCTACAACTTTAAGCCGCCGTTTTGTCTCTTCTGTGACGCAGCGACGTCGTAAACAAGGCACTGCGATGCAGCATATTTAAAATGTGACACATCTAGGGAGATGTGTCACATTGTAAAGCCAGGTGCTACATTATACATGCATCAGTAATGTATCCAGGATGGGCTTTCCAATGCAAGGAAGCATTGTAAAAGTGATGCAGTGATTTCACTGAGTCACGTTTACGATGCCACTGCATCAAAACCTTGCGCCTGCTTGAAGCAGGCGTAAGGAGTGATGCAGCATGATGGGAATAGGCATTCATTGCTGAAGTTGTGTCATGCTTATGACACGGCTCCAGCAATACACTGCCCTTCTGCCTAAAGATGCATTGCCTTCTGTCTATCTTTGCGCTTCTGTCTATCCTGCTAATATGCAGAGCTGCGCCATTTCTTGTAAATCTTCCCTATGTAATAGCCTCCTCAGGTCTCTATTGTGCCATCTCTCTCTCTCTTCCCTCCTCTCTCTCTTTCTCTCTCTCTCTCTCTCTCTCTCTCTCTCTCTCTTCATTCATTTCATTATTCTTTACTAAGTCTCAGCTATTGGCATTTGTTTTGATTTCCTTTAGACCCTCTGCAATCTGTCCTACTTTGCAGTTGTCTGCCTTGATGTCTCTTTAATCACACAAATCAGTTGCCCTGTATTTACTTCTTAGAACCACATCCCTCCTTCTACCCTCAGTCCTATATGTCAACATCTCTCCTCCCTAACTGACACCAGTGCCTGTTCCTTCTTTCTCACTCCCAACTATCCTCCTCTGTCAGGCATGTTTGTAGAAGCATTCTCATGGTTCACTTGTATGTCCTTCTCTAGTGTTCCTTACATTGTAGGACCTGTCAAGTGTAGAGAAGAAATAACATTTCTCCAGTATTGGATCCTTTATAGATTTGCATGCTTTAATCTTCCCCTTCGTCATGGTGTGAGTCTCACGGTAAAAGTAAAAATTGCAGTACTAAATACATTACCATAGACCTCCATAGAAAACAAAGCAACCTTTTAACCTAATTTTTTAACATCCAAAGTTCATGCAATTACAGCAGAGACACTTCAGAGTAACCTTCCCCTACAGAGCCACCATACCTCAGATTTCTTGCCACACATACTGTGATAGGGAGTGTCTCTGAGCTCTGCTCAGTGACATTTTGTCTCTTCAACTTTTGACCTCCAACTTTCAGCTACACTCAAGGAACTATTGTTCTGTGTCCTTACCTCTCCTTTTCAAAACGCCAGAGCATTAAAAAGGGTTGTTCAGGCTGTGTAAGACCTGTAGGAAGTGTAGGCTGTTCTCTGAAGACCCCCACAAACAGTGTCTTTATTACCTCTACCCTGACATTAAACCCAGGGAATGCAAATATTGCCTCACATTTATGGCCAAGACCCTCAAGGACATTGAAGGTAAGCTGCTCCTCTGTTCCAAAAGAAGATGGCTTCTTCAGACTTGGACTCTGAACCTGAGGGAAAAGCCCATTCTTTCTCTAGGAAAAGAAAGGAAGACAGCTTCTCTTCTCATCATAGAGACTCAAAAATATCCAAGTCCCAGGAGCAAGATAAATCTGATGTGAAACACCACAAAAAACCTCAGGTAGTGAACTCAAATTCATCCTCAGCACCAGATTCCGATTCCCTGACTCCTGTCAGAGACCATTCATCTCAACTTCGTCATTGAAGACTCTCACCACCATGAAAAAAGCTGATGTCTCTATCCCATTGACAGTCTCATCAGCGACAGCCGCGACAATGATGATCAAAACGTCGACAACTAACGATGACGACTGGGTCATCATTGACAAGACCCTCATCTTCTATGTTGATTTCACAGCTGACCATCGCCCCATCGACAGAGCTGACGGTGGCTCCGCAGACAAAGGTTGTGCATGCAGCAGCGACAGTGCAGCAGATGGCTAAATCTGCGCCATCACTGGCGCCGGGCCCATCGATAAAGGGCAAAATCAGCTTTCTGCATTCATAACAAATGCTGGATTTCTCTAAAAAAAATTCCTTTGCCACCAGCTTGTCTTTTGGACTTTCAAGAGTCTGAGGATGAAGGTATGTTCAGTGCTGCCCATCAAAGTTAAGTGTTAAATGTCAGGACTTTGATAATGAGATCATTAAGGACAATGATACATCCTCTTACCTGCAGGAGAAAATTAATTTGCTGATAGACTGCTGAGTCATCAGGGTTGCCTGAGAGCGAACACCTTTCATCCTGAAGTACAGGCCATAGTACTTGATATGCCTTTCAATGGGTAGTGCTTGTTCAGCAAGCACATAGATGAGGCACTGCAGTCCATAAAACCAGACAGGGACATGAAAAAATCACTAGCCACTCTCCAGCAAAGCTGCTTCCAGTCCTCTTGGGGTAGAGTTCAAGGGAAACATACATATCGACCACATTCCAATAGTAGCTCCAGACTTATTCACAGAATACCCACCAAATATACAATCAATCCTTCCGATCGAATGCTGCGCAGTCTTATTCAAGACCAACAGGATGTAAGAGATAGCAATCTGCCGGATGGTCTCAGGACTCTAACAGGAGACAATGAGTATTACCATGCCCCTGCCATCTCAGTCCCACAGCAATTCAGCCCTGCCTTCTCAAATTTCTTGCAAGAACGTGTTAGACAACTTTCAGCATGGTCATATCCTGGAATTCATTCAGCACCTTCCAAATGCCCCACCACGGAAAGTTTGGCTTCGTCATCTACCTGATCTCAACAAGGAAATAAAATCACTCCTTTCCAAACACACCATAGAGCAAGAACCCATTGAACAACCCATTCAAGGCTTTTATTCTCACTTCTTCCTCATCAAGAAGAAAACAGGGAACTTGAGGCAGATCATGGGCCTCCGGTTGCTAAACAAGTTCATCAAAACATAACCCTTCAGGATGCTCTCTCTACAGAAGATCCTTCTTCTCATGGAAAAATGGGATTATCTGTCTTCTCTTGATCTCCTTGATGCTTATTTCCACATTCCCGTTCACCCAAGCATCGAATATTTCTCTGGTTTGAAGTGGCAGGGCATCATTGTCAATTCAAGGTGCTTCCTTTCAATTTAAAATGAGCTCCCAGTGCACCAAATGCATGGCCCCAATAGCAGCTTTCCTAAGACATTCAGTTCACCAGGTGTTTCCCTACCTGGTTGACTGCTAATAAAGGCTCCTATGTCTCAAGCGTCCTAAACTTCTACTCAAGCCTGCTGGAATCTCTTCCTGTCTCTAGAGCTTCATCTCAATCTGGAAAAAACATCCCTCATTCCTTCCAAAACTCTGACGGATCTTGGCTAGACTTTCCCTTGCACGAAAGAGTAATATGTACTCAAGAGTTAACACAGCTTCTCTCATCCAGAAGGTCAGTTTCTGTGAGATTATCAAGCCCTTGCTGGAGATGTCCTTATGCATACGGCTGAACCCCAAATGCCATCTCCGCATGCAACCACTGCAGGAGCAGCTGGATGTGCAATGGATTCAATCCCAAGGGTAATTCAACACCATGATTCACATTTTGGGTCCTATGAAAACTGCGATATCTTGGTGGAGGACCAAGGAAAATCTTACATAGGGCATTTCCTTAATTCACACTGTGCCACAGTTAGTGATGACCCCGGATGCATTGATGGAGGGATAGGGGGCTCACCTCCAGAAAATGCAAGTTCACCCCAACTATCCCTCCTGTTACCTCCAATAAGTCCCACACAGTGGGATTGCTAGGAGGTCTTTGGAGGCCATGCAGTCCTTTCTCCACAACTCTGCAAACGTGCCTCCTGGCACACTACAGGTTGGGAGATGAAGTCCACTTTTTTCTTCTGAGGGACTTTGGGGGCCAAGAAGCCCTCCTGGTACCTCCTGTAAGTCCTATGCAGCAGAATTCCTGAGCGGTGGCTGGAAGCCCAGCTCCCTTTCTCCACCTCTCTGCAAACGCGACTACTAGTTAAAGAAGCATTTGCAATGTAATGGTTTTGCATTTGCGAGAGTTAGAGCTATTGGCATTGTAAATGTAAAAGTGCTTTATTAATGTTTCTTGAAGTGGAGTGGATGTAGGTTGTGCGTAGTGGTATTATATGGTATGTTGTGCAGTAAAATTATGTGGATAGAAAGTATGTGGTATCTAGAGCATAGGAATTATGTAGAGTGGGATTATGTGTTATGGAGAGTAATTGTGTGGTATGATAGATTGTTTTGTGGAGTGGTAACCTCAGGTTTAGTCTTCCTCATTTCCAAAGAAGCTAAACTATAAACTCAATGAGACAAAAAAAGAAAAAGACAAGAAAATAAAGAACCACTGAGGAGCACTTCTGGACCTAGTCAGAGGTATAAGCAGGGCCACAGAAATTATGTGACTGCTTAGCTGCACCGACTTTTGCACAATTATACATTTTCTGCCTTTGCCACATAAGCCGTCATCTGCTGCATAATCTGCAGATTTGAACCAAAAAACCTTGTTTATAGCTCAAACGTTACCAAAAATGAAGCGACACGTGTTACAGAGTGGTTGAAAGCAATTTGCAAACCTAGAATGGTCACCTGTTACTTATTGCTAACTGTGGTTATTAAATTGGTATTAATTATGCCTGGGCGGTAAATTCCGTTCCGTTCGTGGAATTTCGTGAATTTGGATAATTTTGCGTTCCGCGGAGAACGCGAAATTGGGCAAAATTCTACGTTCCGCGACTTCGCGAACATTTTTGCCTGTTCACCTTCTCAAATGCGTGTTCGTGAGAGATTTCCCCCTGAGCACGCACATAGCGATTGTGAACAATAAAAAAGCATCGCGAACAAGCAATTCCGCGTGTTCGCAGAATTTCTGCATGTTTGAGGAGATTATTTACCGTTTCACGGAGATTTGCTGAACACTATTACGCAAATTCCACCCACCCCTAGTAATAATGGTGTGCAAACCACTCTTGCTTCTTTCTGCACCTCTCTTGCCTCTTTTTGTATTTCTGTTGCTTCTTTCTGCAACTTTCTTTCTGTTTCTACACTTCTTTTGCCTCTTTGTGCTCATCTCTTCCACTTTCTGCACCTGTCTTGCCTCTTTCTGCACACGTCTTCCCTCTTTCTATACCTGTCTTGCCTCTTTCTGCATCTCACTTGCCTCTTTTTGCACTTCAATTGCTTCTTTCTACACCTCTATTGCTTCTTTCAGCAATTAGTTCACCTCTTTATGCACTTCTCATGCCTTTTTCTACACCTCTCCTGCCTCTTTCTGCACCTCACTTGCCTCTTTATGCATTCTTCATGCCTCTTTCAGCACCGCTGTTGCTTCTTTCTGCACTTCTCTTCCTTCTTTCTGCACCCCTTGTGCCTCTTTCTGCACCCTTCTTCCCATTTCCTGCACATCTATTGGTTCTTTCTGCACTACTGTTGCCTCTTTATGCACCCCTCTTGCCTCCTTCTGCACCTCTGTTGTTTCTTACTGCACTGCTCTTGCTTCTTTCTGCAACTCTCTTGTAAATTTCTGCACCCCTCTTGCCTCTTTCTGCACCCCTTGTGCCTCCTTATGTACCTCTGTCTGTTCTTTCTGCACTGCTCTTGCTTCTTTCCGCACCTCTTTTGTCTGTTTCTGCAACTCTCTTGCCCTTTTCTGCACTTCACTTGCCTTCTGTTGCTGATTTTGTGCACTTTTCTTCTCTATCTGTACCCCTCGTGCCTCTTCCCTACCTCTGCTGCTTCGTTCTGTACTTGTGTTGCTTCTTTCTGCACCTCTCTTGCCTTTTTCTGTACCCTTCTTCCCTCTTGCTACACCTCTCTTCCCTCTTTCTGCACCTCTCTTGCCTCTTTCTGCACCCCTGTCCCCCCTTTTTTCTGCATATCTATTGCCTGTTTCTGCAACTCTCTTGCCTCTTTCTACAGTTCTCTGGTTAATGTTATTGTTAATTGCATTTGTAGAGCGCAGCTGTTACCCAAAGGTGTCCTGGAGCTAAGGTGAAGACTTACCGGGGATTCAAGCGAGTGATGTCTTGCTTGACCTAATTTGTGAAAAGCCAAGTTTTTAAAGCCTTCATGAAGGCCACCAGATTGGTCATGGGTCTCAGATGTATTTGAAGGGTATTCCAGGCCTTGGCTGCATTGGAAATGAAACTTCAACCTCCCCAGTTAGCTTTTATCATCAGCGGCATCATCACTAATTTAGCATCAGATGACAGGAGTGCTCTTTTTGGTGACTACCAGCGGAAGTGTTGCTTTAAAAAGTCTGGCCCCTTTCCTTGAAGACTTTTGAAGACGAGAATTAGGGCCTTGAACTGGGTGCACTTCCTAACTGGCAGCCAGTGAAGTTTTTTGATTTCTGCTGTAACCAATGCTAATTTAGGAGTGCCCGTAAGGAGTCTGGCTGCCGTGTTCTACAGCATTTGAAGTTATTCATTGATCCTTCCTGTAACTTGAGATATAGACTGTTACAGTAGTCTAATCTGGACATTACTAATGCAGTGACCACTGTTTGTTGTGTATCTTTATGAAGTAGAGGCATTATTTTTTACAGGATCAGAGAATGTATGAAGTAGTCAATGCCACAGTGTTCACTTGGTCCTTGAAACTAAGTGTACCATCAAGCCATACTCCTAGGTTCTTCACCTGTTGCCAAAAAGCACAACCTCGTTTTTACTGTAGTTTAGCTTTAAACAATTCTTTGCCATCCAAGTACCCGCCGCATTCATACAGTCCTGTAGTCTGGATGCAGTATCCTGTAGAAGCTCAGGTCGTACTGTCAACACAATTTGGGTGTCATCTGCGTAGGATGTTGCACTAAAACCAAAGGATCCGATAAGGGGGGCCAGAGAGGACACATAAATGTTAAAAAGCGTCAAACTCAATGAAGACCTCTGTCCAAATTGATAGTTTGGGTTCTTTCTGAGAGAAAGGGTTCAAGGAGTTTTTGGACCATGTCCTTAACTCCTATCTCCTTTAATTGGTCCACCAGCCAGGCATGATGGACTGTGTCAAATGCCTCGAAAGGTCCAGCATCATCAGGGTGGCCCTATCTCCTTGATCGAGAATGGTCCTGATCTCTTGCGAGGATTTTAGAAACTGATTGAGTTGGGCGTTCTTATTTCTTTCTATTATTTTTGCTGGAAGGTGTAGTCTGGAGATGGGTCTAAAATTGTTTGGGTCTTTGGCGTCTAGGCTGGGTTTCTTCAGTAAGGGCAAAATGGACGCCTGTTTCCAGTCTCTTGGGAATTATCCGTCTATGTACATTAAGTTGAAGACAGATGTTAGTTTACTTGCCACTATCTTCGCAGCTAATTTTAATGTCTCTATCAGGCATGGTTCATGTGGGGAGCCTGACTTCACTTTAAGAAGGAGATTATAGGTATCCACTTCTGTGAGAGGGCTGAAACTATTAAGTTCCATGTTTTCTTTTATTTCGTTAATTGGGCAAGTGGATGAGTCAGGTGACTTTTTATTTGAGGAGTCCGAGAATATTTGAAAAATGGTATTAACTTTGTCAAAAAAATATTTGGCTATATTATTGCATAATTCTTGACTTGCTGGGATAGATGAGGAGCTGGGATGGGCTAGTGTATATACTGTTTTGAACAGCACTTTGGGTGAGCCATTGCCTGTGAAGGCGTGCCCATTTTTGGGGGGCTAGCTTATTCCCTGCCTCTTCTAACCAATTTTTGTAGGATTTCGATGCTTGCTCCAGATCTGTAGGTAGCGGATTATTAGTCAGAATTAGCAATTTGTGTAGAACCTCAGCTTCTATGGTTTTCCAGGCTCTTGTTTTGAGATGTTTTTAGAGGGTTTTATACCTGAGTGGTTGTGTGTGGTGAGCTTAAAGAGTACTACCAAATGGTCTGACCATATTAGAGGGCAAAGATTCATAAATGATAGCTGAGGGTTATTGAAAAAGATACCATCAAGAGTGTGACCTGCTTGATGGGCCATGAAACCGTTGGTGAAAGTGCGCGGTATAAATAATGTTAACGTAACGTAACGTAACGTAACGTATGGGTGAGTCCAGTTACCAGTTGTTCTAGATTTCTGCCTTTCATCAAATCTAGAAGATTGGTGGTGTCAAGGTCTGAGACTGACTCAAGGTGGAAATTCAAGTCACCTAAAATTATGTATGAGATAGTGTTTGTCTCTTTATATACCTCTGTTGCTTCTTTCAGCACTTCTCTTAGTTGTTTCTGTACTGCTCTTGTTTCTTTCTTCACATTTCTTGTAAATTTCTGCTCCACTCTTGCCTCTCTCTGCACCCCTGTCCCTCTTTCTGCACATCTCTAGCCTGCAACTCTCTTGCCTCCATCTGCCGTTCTCTTATCTCTTTCTGTACCTCTGTTGCTTCTTTCTGCACTTCTGTTGAGTCTTTCTGTACCCCTCTTACCTCTTGCTGCACCTCTTTTGGTTGTTTCTGTACTGCTCTTGTTTCTTTCTGTACCTGTCTTGCAAATTTCTGTACCACTCTTGCCCCTTTCTGCACCCTCTTCCCTATTACTGTACCACTCTTCCCTCTGTCTGGACCCCTCTTGCCTCTTTCTGAACCTCTGTTTCTTCTTTCTGTACTTCTCTTGCTACTTTCTGTGGCTCTCTTGCACATTTCTTTACCACTTGTGCCTCTGTGTGCACCTCTCTTGCCTCTTTCTGCTCCTCTCTTGCCTCTTTCTGCACCCCACTTGCTTTTTTCTGCACCTCTGTTGTTTTTTCTGCATTGCTTTTGCTTCTTTCTGCTACTCTCTTGTCATTTCTAGACCCCTCTTGCCTCTTTCTGCGCCTCTGTTGGTTCTTTCTGTACTTCTCTTTCATCTGTGCACACCCCTGTTCCCTCTTTGTGTACCTCTTTTGCCTGTCTCTGCAACTCTCTTGGCTCTTTCTGCACTCTGCTGTTCTCTTTCTGCACCTCTGTTGGTTCCTTCTAAACTTCTCTTGCCTCTTTCTGTACCCCTCTTGCCTCTTTCTGGACCTCTTTTGCTTCTTTCTGCACTTCTTTTGCTTCTTTCTATACCTCTCTTGCTTCTTTCTGTACCCCTCCTGCCTCTTTCTGCCCCTTTTTCTTTTTCCTGCACGTCTCTTGATTCTTTCTGCTCTCTTCTTCCCTCTTTCTGTACCCCTTTTGCTACACCTCCTCTGCTTCTTTGTGTACTCCTCTCGCCTCGTTCTGCACCCATCTTGCACCTTGCTGCATCTCTTTTGTTTCTTTCTGCACTTCTCTTGCTTCTTTCTGTACCCCTCTTGCCTCCTTCTGCACCTCTGTTATTTCTTACTGCACTGTTCTTGCTTTTTTCTGTACCTCTCTTGCAAATTTCTGCACCACTCTTGTCTCTTTTGTCACCCCTCTTCTCTCTTTCTGCACCCCTGTTCCCTCTGTCTGTGCCTCTTCTCCCTGTTTCTGTACCTCTGCTGCCTCTTTCTCAACTTTTCTTGCCTCTTTCTGCACCTCTGTTGCTTCTTTATGCACTTCTCCTTCGTCTTCCTGCACCCTATTCCCTCGTTCTGCACCTCTGTTGCTTCTTTCTGTACTCTTGCTTTTTTCTGTACCTCTCATGCTTCTTTCTGCACCTCTCTTGCCTCTTTCTGTACCTTTCCTCCCTCTTCCTGCACCTCTCTTGCCTCTTTCTGCACACACGGCTACTTTTAGAGTTACCTCAAGCTCCGCAGTGCAAACATGCAAGCGCAGAAATGGGCTGCTGGCCTCTAAAGTGTCATGCCCTATTATTTGCGTGGGACTTAGCGGTAGTTTTAATCCCCCTGCCTCCCCTTATGTGTAAGGGCCTTATAGGGGAGGTCATGACAATAACCGGGGTACCCCAATCCATAGTGTACCCTAATGTATGAAGGTGTTTTTATTGTATTCTAAATGTCTTTCAGCATAGCACTGGTTCCGGGCCTGGTTAGGCAGAACACAGGGTCAGTCAGAGTCAGTTACCACCAGTACCAGTCAGCAAAAAGTTGGGGGGTGCCCAGGGCACAGGATGACTTTGCAACAAGGCCTCTTTCTGCACTTCTGTTGCCTCTTTCTGCATTTCTCTTGCTTCTTTCTGTGCCTTTTTTCCTCTTTCTGCACATGTCCTACCTATGTAGGCAAAGTTAGAAATTAGCATTTGAAAAACCTTAAAAATGAACTGAAAAAACCATAGGTTTTAGGGGCTTTATAGTTAGAAATTAGCATTTAAAAAGCCTTTGAAATTCACCCAAAAAATCATAGGTTTCAGGGACGTTATAGTTGGAAATTAGCATTTTAAAAACCTTAGAAATTCACTACAAAACCACAAGTTTAGGGAGGTTATACCCTTCTGGTCATGTGTCATATTAAATATATGACGTATTATGTCGGAAGTACTTACAGATACGTCAGTATTCCAGACGTATCTGTAAGCGCAAAAGTGATGCATTGCTGGAGTGTGTCACAAAAATGATGCAACTCCAGCAATGCATCCTTTCACATGGGGCCAGGCCCCATGTGAAAGGGCCTGCATCAGTCTTACGCCTGCTGTGATACAGGCGCAAGATTTGGACGCAACAGCGTCATAAAAGTGACGCAGTGATATCTCGTAGATTTCACTGCGTCACCTCTACGACCCTTTCTTGCGTCAATACGTCCCTTTTGCATACATTACACCTGACGTAGGTATATTGTGGCGCAGGGGCTTACAAAGTGACGCATAATCCTAGATGCGTCACTTTGTAAATATGACTAAATAAGGTGCATTTTTTACAGCACTGGTGCGTCACAAAAAGTGATGCACTGGTCGCGTTAAAGTGACGCATGGCCTCATAAATGAGGCCTTCAGTCTTTTAGTCATGCGTCATATTAAATATATGACGTATTATGTCGGAAGTACTTACAAATACGTCAGTATTTCAGACGTATCTGTAAGCGCAAAAGTGATGCATTGCTGAAGTGTGTCACAAAAATGATGCAACTCCAGCAATGCATCCTTTCACATGGGGCCAGGCCATATGTGAAAGGGCCTGCACGCCTGCTGTGAAACAGGCGTAAGATTTGGACGCAACAGCGTCATAAAAGTGACGCAGTGATATCTCATAGATTTCACTGCGTCACCTCTACGACCCTTTCTTGCGTCAATACGTCCCTTTTGCATACATTACACCTGACGTAGGTATAATGTGGCGCAGGGGCTTACAAAGTGACGCATCTACCTAGATGCGTCACTTTGTAAATATGACTGAATAAGGTGCATTTTTTACAGCACTGGTGCGTCACAAAAAGTGATGCACCGGTGGCGTTAAAGTGACCCATGGCCTCATAAATGAGGCCTTCAGTCTTCTAGTCATGCGTCATATTAAATATATGATGTATTATGTCGGAAGTACTTACAGATATGTCAGTATTTCAGACGTATCTGTAAGCGCAAAAGTGATGCATTGCTAGAGTGTGTCACAAAAATGATGGAACTCCAGCAATGCATCCTTTCACATGGGGCCTGGCCCCATGTGAAACGGCCTGCATCAGTCTTACGCCTGCTGTGATACAAGCGCAAGATTTGGACGTAACAGCGTCATAAAAGTGATGCAGTGATATCTCATAGATTTCACTGCGTCACCTCTACGACCCTTTCTTGCGTCAATACGTCCCTTTTGCATACATTACACCTGACGTAGGTATAATGTGGCGCAGGGGCTTACAAAGTGACGCATCTACCTAGATGCGTCACTTTGTAAATATGACTGAATAAGGTGCATTTTTTACAGCACTGGTGCGTCACAAAAAGTGATGCACCGGTGGCATTAAAGTGACGCATGGCCTCATAAATGAGGCCTTCAGTCTTCTAGTCATGCGTCATATTAAAAATATGACATATTATGTCGGAAGTACTTACAGATACATCAGTATTTCAGACGTATCTGTAAGCGCAAAAGTGATGCATTGCTGGAGTGTGTCACAAAAATGATGCAACTCCAGCAATGCATCCTTTCACAAGGGGCCAGGCCCCATGTGAAAGGGCTTGCATCAGTCTTATGCCTGCTGTGATACAGGCACAAGATTTGGAGGCAACAGCGTCATAAAAGTGACGCAGTGATATCTCATAGATTTCACTGCGTCACCTCTATGACCCTTTCTTGCGTCAATACGTCCCTTTTGCACACATTACACCTGTCGTAGGTATAATGTGGCTCAGGGGCTTACAAAGTGACGCATCTACCTAGATGCGTCACTTTGTAAATATGACTGCATAAGGTGCATTTTTTACAGCACTGGTGAGTCACAAAAAGTGACGCTCCGGTGGCGTTAAAGTGACGCATGACCTCATAAAGGAGGCCTTCAGTCTTCTAGTCATGCGTCATATTAAATTTATGACGTATTATGTCGGAAGTACTTACAGATACGTCAGTATTTCAGACGTATCTGTAAGCGCAAAAGTGATGCATTGCTGGAGTGTGTCACAAAAATGATGCAACTCCAGCAAAGCATCTTTTCTTACGCTTCCACACCCCCGTTCCTTTTCAACATTTTCTTTGAATATCCACATTCCCCATGTTCACTCTCCTTCTCCTTACTTTCCTTCCCAACACTCACCTTCTTTCAGTCCCCCTACTTCACTTCTTTTCTCCTCTCATACCTTTCTGTTCTTTCTTACTCATTTTCCTTTCCATTATCAATGCACTCCACTTCACTTACTCTTTTTCATTTTTTTAAGAATATAGCACTTTGATGAGAATTGGAGGTAGTTCTGAAAAGAACTTTTTTTCCTTCTTTTTTCTTTTTTTAGAACAAAAATAAAAACAGGGAATGGAAACTGCTCAACAGGAGCAAAAAAAACAAAAATAAATTAGGGCTGGGAATGGCAGCGATGGTTCTCCAATGCTCGAACCATGAGCAGGATGCTTTGCTCCCCAAAGGTAAGTAGCTGATCGCAGTATCTGCATTTCAGGACGCCTTTGTTGAATGCAGGCTGAATGTTTGGAACCAGCTCCTGCGATCGCCCCCTCACTGAAGTAGTTGCTCCTCCGGTGGATGTAGAGGCCCCATCACTGGGAACCTCTTGTGCCAGAGCCCTGACACTTACCCGGGCAAAACTCTGGGGGTGCCTCCTCTCCACATGGCGAAGCATTGTGGAGTTCCCAAAAGAATATTTCTTAGTGGGGTCACCCCGTGACAGGACTGTGTGGCAGATCCTGCACTCCACTTTTGGAGCATTGACCTTCTTCTGGTCATCTGGTATGGAAAAAAAATTCCAGATGAAATGCTCTTTCACCTTCGGCTGAGGAGGCTCTTCATCAATCAATTCAGGCTCATCTTCACTGCTGGATGCTCTGGCAGCCATGATTATCCAAGAAAGATCGAAGAGAAAAAAGGCAGGTCTTTCAGTCACAAAAGTGAAAGAAGAAGTGAAGGAAATGGGTGGGGATTTCATTCTTTGTAAAAAAAACTGTTAGCAACCAATGAAAAGTGTTATTTTAAGGTCACATGACTTGACGCGCTGACGCTGTGCGCACCGGAGCGCTTCCGGGGGCGCCTACGCGGCGCGAACGTAGGCGCTTCCGGGGGCGCATACGCGGCGCGAACGTAGGCGCTTCCGGGGGCGCTTACGCGGCGCGCCGAAGTGACGTTTTGATACTTTCACGGAAATGCAAAATTATTTTCATTTCCTTATTCAAAAAAACTGCTTTTATATGTATGGTACTAAATGTCTTGTGTTATTATTTACTTTTCATACATATTTTTTTACACAAACGCAAGTAGCGCTCTGGGTGCGCTTTCCGGAGAGCTTACCGGTGCGAGGACCCAGAGCGCCCCAAGAAAAAATTATATAAAAAAAATGTAAAAATATTATTATAAAAAAAATAATACTAATTAATACTCACACAAAACAGCAAATAAAAAAAATCATAGGTTACAAACTCGATATAGAAAGGAATTAGCATTTAAAAAACCTATGAAATTCACTGAAAAAACCATAGGTTTCACACCAGTTATAGTTAGGAATTAGCATTTAAAAAACCTATTAAATTCACTGAAAAAACCATAGGTTTCACACCAGTTATAGTTACCTGGAAATTTTACTGACATAAAACCATTGAAATTCCCACATTATAGTTAGTTGGACTCACTATAACTTGCGCGCCTGCAATGCACTGCTGATGATGTCACATATTACATCACTCATGACATGGTCAGTGACATCACTCATGACATCACTGATGACACCATCCTTGTGACAGAGTGACAGACCTCCTTTCAGTGTAATGTAACCCTTGAAACACATATTCAAAAATAGAAACTAACATTTTCAAAAACATGGAGGTACCCATACCAGTTACAACAACCAATTCAGTAATTCCGTCATCTATATACACATCCACTCATTCACCAACAGTTCTATATAGTCACTCATACATATACTCACTCATCATATGTAGTGATACACCTATACATCCTGTTACACACCGACAGTCATGCAAAAGTTACTCACACACATACTCACACATGCAAATAAACTATTGAACATCCATTTATTTGCATATACAGCTATACACACACTACCACCTTACTTCTAAGGAAACTTACACATACTTACTCTCTTAAACAATCACTTATAGAAACACATACTTATTTAAACAGGAACTCTTACAATCTCTCACTCTCACATTTACTCACTTATATACATCAATACTCCATATACTAGATTAAAACATATGTAGTTACTGATAAAGACACTAGTGAGACAGTCATTCACTCACTAACACACACATATACACACTCATCCACCCATACAGTCATGCACATATGCTGTCTTCAAAACACATACAAACAGTGAGTCAGTCATTGATGCATCTATGTGCTAAGTAACACCCCCACCAAACCATACAGACACTCATACTGATACTAAAAAAACATCTAATAACCCATATACACACACATGTAGCTACTCACCAACCCATGCAGCCACTTATACACAAGGTGAAACACTGATACATATATTTAAATATTTAAACATTACTCGCTAATATATGTATTCACTAGAATACACTTAATAAACCAGTTAACAAATCCATTTTTTTTAAAAAAACATCCTTTTAGACACGTATTTAAACATTTATTCGTCCATCGACCTTTACATATACATATATAAAACATATTTATTTTTCAGAAAGACACACATTCACTGGATGGTGTCATCAGTGATGTCATGAGTGATGTCACTGACCATGTCATGAGCGATGTAATATGTGACATCATCAGCAGTGCATTGCAGGCACGCAAGTTATAGTGAGTCCAACTAACTATAACGTGGGAATTTCAATGGTTTTATGTCAGTAAAATTTCCAGGTAACTATAATTGGTGTGAAACCTATGGTTTTTTCAGTGAATTTAATAGGTTTTTTAAATGCTAATTCCAAACTATAACTGGTGTGAAACCTATGTTTTTTTCAGTGAATATATATATATATATATATATATATATATATATATATATATATATATATATATATATATATATATATATATATATATATATATATATATATATATATTACCTACTGGCGGTCGCCAGTAGGTATATATAGTTAGGATTTTTTCTCTATGGGATTTTTGAAAATTCTATGTCTAATAACTTTGGCGTTTGTGGACGGAATTGGCTGAAATTTTCAGGAAAATGGAACATTTTGTTTCTGAGCAGCCCCTGACAATTTGGGGGGGTTTCATCAAGGGGGGGCCGAGAAAAAAGGGGGGTCCCAAAACGCGTTTTTCCCATGTTAATTTCCATAGGGCGGTTGGCCTCACTTTTAGCTCGAACGGCTGAATGGATTTGCACGAAACTTGGCAAAATTGTAGGGACTGTTAGCCCGATGTGCCTTTGCTAGGTCTCAATATATGTGCTCCAGTGGATTTTGAGTAATTTAGGTTCAAAAAAAGATATATATCTGGGCGGAGCCTAACCACACATCTGATCTGATTGGCTGTCAGCACTTCATCCAAGAAGTGTTGGCAGCCATCTTGGGACCAATATACATGATAGCACCTCATTAAAAAGCATTGTAGTTAATAGAGGGTTTTAGGACTTTAGTTACATTATAAATCATTTGTTGATGGTACCATACTCGTTTTAGGAATTGTGGTGGGTTCTAAGGTGATTTTACCATGTGAAAAAACCTTCTGCTGTGATATCATGAATATTGTTTGAAAGAAAACTAATATCTCATGATTTTCCCACAGTGGTTTGGAAGGGAATCTATAAGCTAAACTGAAAGCATATTTTCTGTAAATTCATATTATCTTTCTCAGTCATGTGAAAATGAAGTCTGACATTCTCAGTAAAACATGTACATCCAACAAGGACAGAGACTGTCAGTTGATTCCTTTGTGTTCTACTGCAGCCTCCTAGAGTGTTCTAAAGAACAACTAGAGCGCTAACAGTCCTACTTATTACAAAGGTATGGCACACCTGAAGCCATCTTGATTGGAATAAAGTGGTAACTCTTAAAACATTTAATTTAAAAAGAAACAACATGAGGGGGTATATTTTGCCATAGAAAGTATGATTAGTGCTGCAGAATGAAAAATTAGGGCACATTTTGAGTGACTTCTCAAATCCTTTTCTATTTCATTAAAACATTCTGACATGTAGTCTCCCAAAATGGCCACCAGAGACAAAAGAGCCCAAATGTAGCCCAAATATCACCCAGATGTAGCCCAAGTATAGCCCAATGACAGAATGTCCCAGAGTGTTCTAAAGAACAACTAGAGCGCTAACAGTCCTACTTATTACAAAGGTATGGCACACCTGAAGCCATCTTGATTGGAATAAAGTGGTAACTCTTAAAACATTTAATTTAAAAAGAAACAACATGAGGGGGTATATTTTGCCATAGAAAGTATGATTAGTGCTGCAGAATGAAAAATTAGGGCACATTTTGAGTGACTTCTCAAATCCTTTTCTATTTCATTAAAACATTCTGACATGCAGTCTCCCAAAATGGCCACCAGAGACAAAAGAGCCCAAATGTAGCCCAAATATCACCCAGATGTAGCCCAAGTATAGCCCAATGACAGAATGTCCCAGAGTGTTCTAAAGAACAACTAGAGCGCTAACAGTCCTACTTATTACAAAGGTATAGCACACCTGGACCCATCGTGATGGGAATAAAGTGGTAACTCTTAAAACATTTAATTTAAAAAGGAACAAAATGAGGGGGTATATTATGCAATAGAAGGTATTATTAGTGCTGCAGAAAGAAAAATTAGGGCACATTTTGAGTGACTTTTCAAATCCTCTTCTATTTCATTAAAAAATTCTGACATGCAGTCTCCCAAAATGGCCACCAGAGACAAAAGAGCCCAAATGTAGCCCAAATATCACCCAGATGTAGCCCAAGTATAGCCCAATGACAGAATGTCCCAGAGTGTTCTAAAGAACAACTAGAGCGCTAACAGTCCTACTTATTACAAAGGTATGGCACACCTGAAGCCATCTTGATTGGAATAAAGTGGTAACTCTTAAAACATTTAATTTAAAAAGGAACAAAATGAGGGGGTATATTTTGCCATATGAATTATGATTAGTGCTGCAGAAAGAAAAATTAGGGCACATTTTGAGTGACTTCTCAAACCCTCTTCAATTTCATTAAAAAATTCTGACATACAGTCTCCCAAGATGGCCACCAGAGACAAAAGAGCCTAAATGTAGCCCAAATATCACCCAGATGTACCCCAAGTATAGCCCAATGACAGAATGTCCCAGAGTGTTCTAAAGAACAACTAGAGCGCTAACAGTCTTACTTATGACAAAAGTATGGCACACCAGAAGCCATCTTGATTGGAATGAAGTGGTAAGTCTGAAAACACTCAATTTAAAAAGGAACAACATGAGGGGGTTAATTTTGCCATAGAAAGTATGATTAGTGCTTCAGAAAGAAAAATTAGGGATCATTTTGAGTGACTTCTCAAATCCTCTTCTATTTCATTAAAAAAATTCTGACATGCAGACTGAAACATGCACTTTGAATACCAGCAGCAGACGTCCCTGGTGAGCAGTAGCTTTACTACAGTGATCTAATGTGCAACTAGAGTGCTAACATTCAGAATTTATGGCAAATGTGTGACACATCTGAATGCCTTCTTGATGGAACCAAAGTAAACAAGCATTGAAAATGCAATAGATCTCGCCCTCGTTTAAGTTAAAGCCATTCTGTTTGTAATGAGGTGGCTTTTTAGCTTTGCTTTTATTAGTGTTTTTTCAACTTTCATGTAAATAACATGCATCTGTATGCATATAAGTATATGTATGCATGCATTTATGTTTGTATTTATATAGATATACAGATGATATATGTTTATATATGTATGTATATATATATATATTCACTGAAAAAACCATAGGCTATAGACCATATATAGTTAGGAATTAGCATTTACAAAACCTTGAAAATTCACTGAAAAAACCATAATGTATAGACCATATATAGTTAGGAATTAGCATTTACAAAACCTTGAAAATTCACTGAAAAAACCATAGGTTATAGACCATATATAGTTAGGAATTCGCATTTACAAAACCTTATTTTACTCACACAAAACCATTGAAATTCCATATATAGTTAGTTGCACTAACTATATATCGCGCACCCGCAATCCACTGCTGATGATGTCACATATTACATCATTCATGACATGGTCAGTGACATCACTGATGACATCACTGATGACATCTCAAATGACATCACTGATGACATCTCAAATGACATCACTGATGACATCACTGATGACATCTCATTTGACATTACTGATCACATCACTGATGATATCATTCATGTGATAATACGATGAACCTCTTCAGACTCTAATATAACCTAAGATACAATCAGTGTAAACAGACACTCACAGACTGTCACTCATCCATGGAGTTACTCACACACCTAGTCAGTCATGCAAAGAATCAATCACACCTCCATTTCCTCAACTATACAGTTATACAAACTTTACTTATTCAAACATATACTAACACATATTTACTCTCTTATACAATCCCTGATACAAGTTCACAATGATCCATACAGCCACTCACACATTCACTGGCTCTTATGCACAGTTATTTATATATGTCAACTCTCACATGTACTGTGTTTTACATATGTACTTACTTTGACATGTAGCACTGAGATATCCATTCACTCACCAATACACTCATGCACACAGTCAACCGCCCATACAGCTGTTTCCACATGCACTTTTGAAACCATACATCTAGTGAATCAACTGCTCACACATCTATGCACAGAGTCATACACCTCCCAGCCACCCACACACACACTCAGTCTCCCATACAAATACTTGGGCAACCAATCAATAACCCATATAGTTACTCATATAGCTACTTATCAACACATGCAACAGTTTACAGAACAACAGACATAATGATGCACAAATTAAGACAGTTTAGTCACTAACCCATGCACTCAGTGAGACACATTTAATCACTCACTCATACAGTCAGTCATGCACCTACTAAATCCTTCATCCAGACACTTATACATCCACTCATTCTTCAATATGTAAGACATATTTTAACTTTACAGAAACATACAGTCACTGGATGTTGTCATCAGTGATGTCATCAGTGATGTCATTTGAGATGTCATCAGTGATGTCATCAGTGATGTCACTGACCATGTCATGAATGATGTAATATGTGACATCATCAGCAGTGGATTGCGGGTGCGCGATATATAGTTAGTGCAACTAACTATATATGGAATTTCAATGGTTTTGTGTGAGTAAAATAAGGTTTTGTAAATGCGAATTCCTAACTATATATGGTCTATAACCTATGGTTTTTTCAGTGAATTTTCTATATATATATATATATATATATATATATATATATATATATATATA
>NW_028252449.1:0-25166 GCF_964263255.1 Lissotriton vulgaris
CATTCACTATTATTTTCCCTTTCACTTTTTGCATATAAATCCACTAACTTAGTCTGATTCTTATAATAAGTCCGTCGACAACACACACAAGTGAAATTAGGCCTCTCACTTGATTTCACCTGAAACGTGGCAATTTCTTTCTGAAAATTATCTGTACTGGAAACCTGTACATTATCTTCAACATTACCCTCTTCTTCTGGGTCAATTTGAACATTCTCCTCTTTACTTCCAAAGTAACAAAACTCAATTTCTTCACAAATATTCTTCACATCTATTTCAGAACCATGGAAAAGAGCAGCACATAATTGTTTAAGCTTAATTGCTGGACTCTTAGCATAATACAACATTCTAATTAATTTCCTCACTTTATTATGATGCACTGCTAACATCCTAAAATGATGAAAAACACTCTGGCATACTCTCCTGGAAAGACAAGTCAGTGAATGACCATGCAAACCTGTCACTTCTCTCACTCTGCAAGGATCTAATTCTTGCAACAACTTCATTTTCTGCTTCAAACTTTTCCTATTAAATGTCCGTACAAAATCACAAAGCAAATCGATTGAATCCTGTCGCACACTGCAAATACTACTACACTTCCAGGTGTACACAGGACCCTTAGGACGTCTTCCTAAAACCTCATTACCTAACACCTCTTCTGGAAAGGGGCGACCATTCGGTCCCCCCGAACGTATGGTGGAGTACCACGATCCCCCCGGGAAGCCATCTTGGGCGGGAGGCGCGTCTCGGCTGGTATGCCCGAAGCGGCGTAGCCGGGGCGCGCTTTTTCCCGCCCTAGAGTGGGTTGGCCTAGACACTGACGCGGCCGGCCACGCCCTAGGGGCAGGCGGGGGCGGGGTTACGCCCGCCCTGAAGACGGATAAAAGGAGCAACGAGCCAAGAACTCATCCTCTTGTTCCTGTGCTCTGAAGCTGCACCCCCTCGCTCCACGTGAGCTCGAGACGGAACGAAGAGCAATTTTGAGCGTTGTAATCTTTCTTGTTTGTCTTACAGATTCTCTGTGGAGGATGCCTAAGAAAGTTGGAAAGCGAATGACTACCGACCAGATGCTGCGAGTCCTTATGAAAGAGGTGACCGACCTAAAGAAGCGAATGGCGGAAAAAGACGGGGAAGAGGGACCGAAACGTCCTTTGGCTGGAGCAGCTCCGGGAGGAAAAGGCAAGAGGCCCAGAAGGGGGGCAGCTGGAGGGGACATTCCGGTTCCCTGTACCCCACTCGAAGAGCCAACTCCGGCGCCGGCGGAGGGGAATCCGATTCCTGTGGTGGTCACCCCCGTGTCCGGAGAGGATATGCCGCCCGAGCTGGCAGCACAATTAGCAGCGTGGTTGGGCAAAGATGGCGAGGGCGCCACGGCTGACGACGCACGGGTGTTGATAAAGCAACTGCGTGAATCAAGGGTGGCGGCAAAGGCCGCATCGCCTGTTATCGTGCCGGCTGCGGCAGGAGGAAAGCCACCTGGGATAGGCTCAGCCGCAGAGACAGCTTCCGGTTCAGGTAAGCGGCCATTGCCGATTGCGAGGGATGAGTCTGCCCCTTCACGAAGGGAAAAGTTGGGTCAACATGTCCCTTTGGCTATTAAGGAGAAGATATGGGCAGATGAGTATGTAAACATCTTCTCGTTGCTTACCGATCATTATGAGATGGAGCACGTTAAGAGCCTAAAGGAGCTCATGCATCCGAGTGTTTGGCGCGCTAAGATGGCCGCCTTTAAGGTAAATGAAAACATTGGCAATTGGGGCAAGGCCTGGGGGATTTTTACATCCATCCTGGGCGAACGTAGGCCCGAGTTGCTGCCTGAATTGCCGATTTATCAATCAAGGATCATGGGGTATTCTGTGTCCCATGGGGGCAATCAGTGGTTCTGTTACGATAATCTTTTCAGAAAAGCGAAAGAACATGATAGAAACTTAACTTGGGATTGTTACGATTCGGTGTCATGGTCGAAAATGGAGGATACTGGTGTGTTACATGTGCCATTGGTAGGGAGTAGTGTGGGGGAGTCTCCCTGCCAATATGCTGGGACGTCCTTTCGATCAGGTGCGAGTAACGACTACCACTCGAAGCCGAACGGCATCACAGGTAAAAAGGGGATTTGTTGGAATTTTAACAGGGGAAAATGTACGAGGCCCCAGGGGTCATGCAAATTTAGGCACGAATGTAGTGGGTGTGGACAAGCATCCCATCCTGAGTCCATGTGCAGAGCCAAAACGGGTGATAACGGGGGTAGAGGAGGCGCCAAACAGGTCTGAAATAGTCCGAGGGGCGCCTTTACCTACTCCAATTGATACCATGGCAATGATTCCTTGGCTCAGCGATTACCCGGATCACGCTTCCGCTGGGGTGTTGCGGAACGGGTTTTCATATGGTTTCCGCATCCCGGTGGGGGATTTTCAGGGTATAGCGAAATGTAAGAACCAAATATCAGTCTTGCAGCACACGACCGTGGTACAAGAGAAGATTGGGAAGGAGGTGGCTCGAGGTCGAGTCGCCGGTCCGTTTACCGTGCCACCAGTTGCTAACTTTGTTTGTTCCCCGTTAGGGGTGGTCCCCAAGAAGGACCCGGGTGAATTCCGGCTGATACATAATTTATCAGCCCCACGTGGTCTTTCCGTAAACGATGCGATAGACCCGGAAGTATGTTCAGTGCGATATGCTTCTTTCGATGAGGCCGTAGCCATATTGAATCGCCTAGGACCCGGTACGCTGATGGCGAAATCGGATATCGAGTCAGCGTTCCGGTTACTCCCGGTACACCCGGACGATCAGCGTCTTCTTGGTTTCATGTTTCAGGGACACTATTACATGGATAGATGTATGCCAATGGGGTGCTCTATATCTTGTGCCTATTTTGAGCAGTTCAGTTGTTTCCTGCAATGGGTCTTCACAAGGAAGACGGGGTTTCAACATGTCATGCATTATCTCGATGACTTTTTGTTTCTAGGGGCGGCCGGGGATCCGGAATGCGGTCAGGCTTTGAATTAATTTTGTGTCCTAGTGAAACATTTTGGTGTGCCACTGGCACCAGGTAAGACCGTGGGTCCTTCGACTTGCCTCGAGTTTCTGGGGATCGAGATCGACTCAGAGGAGGGTTGTTTTCGTTTACCAGGGGACAAAGTGCTAAGGTTCAGGGCATCCCTGGAAACGTGTATTAGTCAGTCTAAGGTTAAGCTGCATCAACTGCAACAATTGGTGGGACAGCTGAATTTTGCCCTGAGAGTAATACCGATGGCCCGCCCCTTTTCCCGCTCGATCGCTCAGGCCATGGTCGGCCTAAAGGAGGGTCACCATCGCAGGAGGCTCTCGGCGGAGGTTCGCCAGGACATGCGCATTTGGTTGGCATTTCTGGCGGATTTCAATGGTCGAGTTGTCTGGAGCAAACCGGCGGTGTCCTCCGAGGAGCTGGGGCTGTGGACAGATTCGGCAGGGAGCATTGGTTTTGGTGCCATATTTGGCACACAATGGTCGGCTCGAAAATGGCCGCCATGGTGGCATGAGGGTGGGCTGACGAGTAACATTGCTTTTCTTGAACTGTTCCCCATTCTGGTGGCCCTGAAAACTTGGCCTGAGGGGTTTAGAGATCACTCTGTGGTGTTCTGGTCTGATAACATGACCGTGGTTGAGTGTATCAATAGCCAGGCGGCACGATGCAAGTGGATACTGAGACTGCTCAAAGAAATTGTTTTGTTGTGTATGCAATTGAATGTCCTATTTAAGGCCAGACATGTGCCGGGGGTGATGAACCAAGCGGCTGATGCGCTTTCTCGTTTCCGTATGCAGGCCTTCTGGGGTTTTCTGCCCACAGCGGACCCGGTGGCGGCACCCTTTCCCGAAGCTCTCTGGTCTCTCGGTGCCCCGAACTACGAAACCTCATGGGAGAGAGTTTAGCACCCCGGACAAGGAAGGCATATGAAGGGGCGTTCCGTTCCTATTTGGCCTTTTTGGGGACTGCTGGGGGGGAGCTTTGGGGCCAGGAGGAGTCGGTGGTAAACTTCCTGCTGTCTTTACGTCAGGCAGGCAAATCTGTGGCTACGGCCCAGAGGCATCGGGCAGCCATTTCCTTTGTGGCAAGGGCTTATGGGATCCAGGACCCAACATCGTCTTTCGTGGTACAAAAAGCGCTACGTGGGTGGCAACGCCTTGAGGGTCGCAGAGTAGATGAAAGGCGCCCGATAGGTCTGGATAGACTGGCCCTGTTATTTTCTGTACTCCCTTCGACGTGTTCATCCCAGTATGAAACAGTGTTATTCCGAGCCGCTTTTGCGCTGGCATTCCATGGGGCTATGCGGGTAAGCGAACTAGTGTCAAGGAACAAGCGGGATGTGATGGGGGGACTGTGCCGAGAGCACATCCAGGTCAGGGGGGAGACCATGTCCGTCTCCTTTGTCAGGTCCAAGACCGATCAGGGTGCAATGGGGGACTGCATAATTGTACAAAGGATTCCCGGGTCCTCCATGTGCCCGGTAAGATGCGTCGAGGAATATTTAGCGCAAAGGGTGGCATCATGGGGGGGGACCTTGTTGAGACACGCTGACACCACCCCACTGACGAGGTTTCAGTTTCAGCGGGTGCTTGCGATGTCGATTTCCGCTGCGGGCTTGAACCCCGGCGAGTTTGGGACCCATTCCTTTCGGATAGGGGCTGCTACAGAGGCTACAGCCAGGGGTCTGAATGTCGAACAAGTTAAACGTGTGGGGCGTTGGTCCTCGAACTGTTATAAAAGGTATGTGCGGTTGCACATGTTGTGAAGCTGTAATGATGTACTCATGCTTCTTGTTTTTGTTTGGTTTTCAGTTGCGCAAGCCTACGAGGCGGGGCGGACTGTGCAGTCGGCCCAACACCGGGTCAGCGGTCAGACATCACCGGCTGTGAAAAAGGAGGTGTGGGTCGTGGGCCACTCATACGTGAGGCGTGCCGCGGACGTATTCAAAGCAGGTGACATGATTCACATGGCTGGGGAATACGGGTACAGTGTGTCCTTCTACGGAAAGGGCGGGCTCTGCATTGACCAGTTTCAACCATTTTTTGAGGGTTTGCTAGGGCGGACGAGGTCACCGCCGGCTATAGTCATAGTACATCTGGGGGGCAACGATTTGGTGTCCACTGGTAGACGACTTCTTCTTGAGGCGATGCTTTCCACTGTAAGTTGGTTAGCGAGAAGAGTTCCAGGGTGCACAATCGCATGGTCCCATATGATCCCGCGACAAGTGTGGCGGGGGGCTCTTTCAGTTTCTGCTCTGAATCATTCAGTAAGGAAGATTAATAATAAAGTGAGTCGATTGTTCCGGTCAAATACACTGCATTCTATTTCGCATGGTTGTATTAAAGGGGACAGTATGTATTTGGGTGATGGTGTTCATTTGTCCCGGGTGGGGAACGAGTTACTCATAGGAGACCTGATAGCTTGGCTGGGGTCTTTAGGACATGACCTTTAGGTAGGAGTGTGGGGGGGTCCGGATAGCCGGTCAACTATCCGGCCTGTGGCGGTAAGGTCATGATCGGTGAGCACTAATTGGTAGATCCCTATGAGTAGGCGTCACCCATTACGGATGGGAGCGCTCGAGGGAGGTGGCCATTGGCCCCTCAACGGGTAGGCGGTCCCTTCTAAGGATGGGCCGCCGAGAGTAAAGGAAAGGCGGTCAAGGCCCCTTCCTGGGTAGGAGGGGTTACAGCCCCCTCCTGGGTAATTTCCCGGGGCCAGGATATCTGCGACGGCAGATGTGGTAAGTTGTGTGGGGTTTGGGAGGGGGTCTACGCTACCTTCTAGATACCTCACACGAGTCCTCGGACGACCTTTAAGTGGCGACGAGTTTATTGGGGCCCCCGTCAAGTTAAGGGAAATTGGTAGTTGCACTTGAGGTACGCCTCTGTGCGGTCGCCCCTCACAAGTGGGGGGGATATGTCTGGTTTAGGGATCTTGACACCGGTTACGACCTTGCCGTTGGCCCTTAAACGTTAGGTGTACAATTTCAAAAGTTCAAGTTAATGTTTATAGGATGTTAGTTCGGCTAGGAGAACCTTTGTATTAGAGAATATGTTAAGGTTAGCCAAACATCGCAATGTGGAAATGAAATTGTACATAATATGAAACTGTTTATTTTAATGTTTTAATTTTGTTTCATATTTTAATAAATACGGCCGGGAAGGGTAACTCCCTTCCCGCCTTCCAAAAGTTCAAGAACTGTTTCCAGTTTCCCAATTCTTGGGGATTGTGTTGAGAGGGGGTGGCGGGTATCTCAGCCATATGGAAAGGGGCGACCATTCGGTCCCCCCGAACGTATGGTGGAGTACCACGATCCCCCCGGGAAGCCATCTTGGGCGGGAGGCGCGTCTCGGCTGGTATGCCCGAAGCGGCGTAGCCGGGGCGCGCTTTTTCCCGCCCTAGAGTGGGTTGGCCTAGACACTGACGCGGCCGGCCACGCCCTAGGGGCAGGCGGGGGCGGGGTTACGCCCGCCCTGAAGACGGATAAAAGGAGCAACGAGCCAAGAACTCATCCTCTTGTTCCTGTGCTCTGAAGCTGCACCCCCTCGCTCCACATGAGCTCGAGACGGAACGAAGAGCAATTTTGCCCACCCACCAGCCCCTGAGGACAGCGAGTTGTTGTTGAATAAAGTTTGATGTTCTAACGCTAATTCTTGCAGGTTGTGATAATTATCGTGTTAATTTTGATTATGCAATAAAGAACGGTCAATTCGTAGTATGTCTCAAATAAAGTAACCTTGCACTAAGGTTGATTCGTAATCTTGCTCGTTGATAAGCTGTTTGTTACTGTCTTTAAGTAATTTTAGTCAATGTTAGTAATTTAGTTAGAATTGTCGTATTTATTTTGGTCGGGCGGTAAGGTCATGATCGGTGAGCACTAATTGGTAGATCCCTATGAGTAGGCGTCACAGATTACGGATGGGAGCGCTCGAGGGAGGTGGCCATTGGCCCCTCAACGGGTAGGCGGTCCCTTCTAAGGATGGGCCGCCGAGAGTAAAGGAAAGGCGGTCAAGGCCCCTTCCTGGGTAGGAGGGGTTACAGCCCCCTCCTGGGTAATTTCCCGGGGCCAGGATATCTGCGACGGCAGATGTGGTAAGTTGTGTGGGGTTTGGGAGGGGGTCTACGCTACCTTCTAGATACCTCACACGAGTCCTCGGACGACCTTTAAGTGGCGACGAGTTTATTGGGGCCCCCGTCAAGTTAAGGGAAATTGGTAGTTGCACTTGAGGTACGCCTCTGTGCGGTCGCCCCTCACAAGTGGGGGGGATATGTCTGGTTTAGGGATCTTGACACCGGTTACGACCTTGCCGTTGGCCCTTAAACGTTAGGTGTACAATTTCAAAAGTTCAAGTTAATGTTTATAGGATGTTAGTTCGGCTAGGAGAACCTTTGTATTAGAGAATATGTTAAGGTTAGCCAAACATCGCAATGTGGAAATGAAATTGTACATAATATGAAACTGTTTATTTTAATGTTTTAATTTTGTTTCATATTTTAATAAATACGGCCGGGAAGGGTAACTCCCTTCCCGCCTTCCAAAAGTTCAAGAACTGTTTCCAGTTTCCCAATTCTTGGGGATTGTGTTGAGAGGGGGTGGCGGGTATCTCAGCCATATGGAAAGGGGCGACCATTCGGTCCCCCCGAACGTATGGTGGAGTACCACGATCCCCCCGGGAAGCCATCTTGGGCGGGAGGCGCGTCTCGGCTGGTATGCCCGAAGCGGCGTAGCCGGGGCGCGCTTTTTCCCGCCCTAGAGTGGGTTGGCCTAGACACTGACGCGGCCGGCCACGCCCTAGGGGCAGGCGGGGGCGGGGTTACGCCCGCCCTGAAGACGGATAAAAGGAGCAACGAGCCAAGAACTCATCCTCTTGTTCCTGTGCTCTGAAGCTGCACCCCCTCGCTCCACATGAGCTCGAGACGGAACGAAGAGCAATTTTGCCCACCCACCAGCCCCTGAGGACAGCGAGTTGTTGTTGAATAAAGTTTGATGTTCTAACGCTAATTCTTGCAGGTTGTGATAATTATCGTGTTAATTTTGATTATGCAATAAAGAACGGTCAATTCGTAGTATGTCTCAAATAAAGTAACCTTGCACTAAGGTTGATTCGTAATCTTGCTCGTTGATAAGCTGTTTGTTACTGTCTTTAAGTAATTTTAGTCAATGTTAGTAATTTAGTTAGAATTGTCGTATTTATTTTGGTCGGGCGGTAAGGTCATGATCGGTGAGCACTAATTGGTAGATCCCTATGAGTAGGCGTCACAGATTACGGATGGGAGCGCTCGAGGGAGGTGGCCATTGGCCCCTCAACGGGTAGGCGGTCCCTTCTAAGGATGGGCCGCCGAGAGTAAAGGAAAGGCGGTCAAGGCCCCTTCCTGGGTAGGAGGGGTTACAGCCCCCTCCTGGGTAATTTCCCGGGGCCAGGATATCTGCGACGGCAGATGTGGTAAGTTGTGTGGGGTTTGGGAGGGGGTCTACGCTACCTTCTAGATACCTCACACGAGTCCTCGGACGACCTTTAAGTGGCGACGAGTTTATTGGGGCCCCCGTCAAGTTAAGGGAAATTGGTAGTTGCACTTGAGGTACGCCTCTGTGCGGTCGCCCCTCACAAGTGGGGGGGATATGTCTGGTTTAGGGATCTTGACACCGGTTACGACCTTGCCGTTGGCCCTTAAACGTTAGGTGTACAATTTCAAAAGTTCAAGTTAATGTTTATAGGATGTTAGTTCGGCTAGGAGAACCTTTGTATTAGAGAATATGTTAAGGTTAGCCAAACATCGCAATGTGGAAATGAAATTGTACATAATATGAAACTGTTTATTTTAATGTTTTAATTTTGTTTCATATTTTAATAAATACGGCCGGGAAGGGTAACTCCCTTCCCGCCTTCCAAAAGTTCAAGAACTGTTTCCAGTTTCCCAATTCTTGGGGATTGTGTTGAGAGGGGGTGGCGGGTATCTCAGCCATATGTCTCTGTTGTTACAAGTTTTTCTTTTTCAACTGGACATCCATCTTTCACTTCATAAGCTCGACCACTGGTGTCAACTGCATGCACCAAATCATTATCCTGGAAATAACTCTCCTCATTAAAAAATGCCTCAGAACTTGAACTATGCATCAAGTCTCCTGAGAAAACATCACAAAAATTACTACGATTAATTATTCTCTTCCATCTACTATTAGTTTTGAAATCATAAATTACCTTGTTTACCTTCCTAATTCTGTTGACTATCAAAATAAATAACTTTCGTTTAATTTCAAATGCTTGATCAATAACGTTCTCAACTTTTTTTTTCTCTTATAAAAAACCACTTTCTGTTGACCTTTGTTAATATTTTTTAACAAATTGCCAATTATCCTGTTGCGGAACATTCGTTTACGAATGTCCCTAAACTGTTCTTTCCTTCTGCTATCATGCACAGAGTTATCTCTTGCTCTAGCAGTAACATTTTTGATTGGCCCTTCCTTTCTGTTTAAATTGCTTCTCTTTTTCTGGACTGAAACATTTTCTGTAGAAATACTTTTTTTACTACAAATTTTTCTTATGAATGTTTTCGTGGTCTTACCCGGTGCTTTCTTGGTGACTTGACAAGTTTTTTTTGTAGAGGACTGCTGCAGTAATTGATGGACCTGCTGTCTTTGATGTCTTGTAGCCTTTCTAATTCGATTCTTAGTTGGCATTTTCAAATTTTGAAATAATCTGCAGTTGAATCTGTGCTAAAATATAATAAAAAATGTTATTAATCACTATTACCAAACAGTAAATCAATAACAGTCATCAAAAACTTAACACCCTGCTTGTTATATTCCCCAGGAATGCACCAGTTAATGTGCACCACTGCTCTGCTACTCATGGTGTGGCACATTTACATTGTGGAACACCATTGAATAAAAACAGCACAGATGCGTCACGCATCGGTGCCGCAAAAGCAACACATTGCACAAGTCATGTCGTAAACACGACATGTCTACTGCAATGCACAGGAGGAAGCCACACATTGCATGGTGCTTCACTCCTTATGCCTGTTTCAAACAGCCATAAGGATTTGATTCAGGAATGCTATAAAGCTGACTCAGTGAAATCTTCTAAATGTCACTGTGTTACTTTTACAGGGCTTTCATGCAAATGAATGCCCACCCTGCAACAAAACACCTATATAAAACCTGACGCAAATTTCATGTGGCACAGGACTTTACAGCATGACACATCTGTCTAGATGCATCAAGTTGAAAATATGTCGCCACATAGCAAATCTTTGCACCACCGCTGCAGAGTACAGAGGAGATAATACATGTGAAGGCCTACCAATGAAGTAAGTCATGTCCACTTCACTCTTGAACAAAGGCCAGACCTCTTTTGTGTCCGTGGACAGACCTAAACTTCAATTGCACAATGTTATTCATAAACTTAGGAAACACAGGTGATGTAATTGAAAAATGTGGAGTTTCTTTTCCTCATTGCACAATCACATCACCTGTGTTTCCTAAGTGACTTAAAATGCCCTAAGACACATGAAAGTGTTTTTTTAAAGCCTTTGCATCATTTTTGGATCACTTTTAACATGGCTATGTAAGTCAAATAATCAAAATCTAAATTTGCCAAGCACAGATGGAAGCATATTTACAAGGAACGTGCACCACGGGGAAAGGTCTTAAATTAAAATGGGAAAAATAACATCAGAGATACTTAAATGCCTTATAAATATTCCCCAAACAACCTATGAAGCTCTAGCAGTACATATCCAGAAATGTAATTGATTTAAAAAAAAACGTTTTTAAACACAACATATAAATCTATTGTATACCTACATTCAAGAGGAAATGACTTAAAATGTCCTTAACACACATGAAAGGGGTTTTTGATTGCCCTTGCACCATTTTTTGGGACACTTTTAACATGGCTATGTAACTCAGAGAATCAAAATCTAAATTTGCCAAGCACAGGTGGGAGCATATTTACAAGGAACAAGCCACACGGCGTAAGCTCTTAATTTAAAATGGGAAAAATAACATCAGAGATACTCAAATGCCTTATAAAGAAACAGACACCATTTTTTCCTTGTGATAAATTTTAAAAACATTCCTTTTCCTCAAAAACGACAGCATGACACATCTGTCTAGATGCATCAAGTTGAAAATATGTCGCCACATAGCAAATCTTTTGCACCACCGCTGCAGAGTACAGAGGAGATAATACATGTGAAGGCCTACCAATGAAGTAAGTTATGTCCACTTGACTCTTGAACAAAGGCCAGACCTCTTTTGTGTCCGTGGACAGACCTAAACTTCAATTGCACAATGTTATTCATAAACTTAGGAAACACAGGTAATGTAATTGAAAAATGTGGAGTTTCTTTTTCTCATTGCACAATCACATCACCTTTGTTTCCTCAGTGACTTAAAATGCCCCAAGACACATGAAAGTGTTTTTTTAAAGCCTTTGCACCATTTTTGGATCACTTTTAACATGGCTATGTAAGTCAAATAATCAAAATCTAAATTTGCCAAGCACAGATGGAAGCATATTTACAAGGAACGTGCACCACGGGGAAAGGTCTTAAATTAAAATGGGAAAAATAACATAAGAGACACTTAAATGCCTTATAAATATGCCCCAAACAACCTATGAAGCTCTAGCAGTACATATCCAGAAATGTAATTGATTTAAAAAAAACGTTTTTAAACACAACATATAAATCAATTGTATACCTACATTCAAGAGGAAATGACTTAAAATGTCCTTAAGACACATGAAAGGGGTTTTTGATTGCCCTTGCACCATTTTTTGGGACACTTTTAACATGGCTATGTAACTCAGAGAATCAAAATCTAAATTTGCCAAGCACAGGTGGGAGCATATTTACAAGGAACTTGCCCCACGGAGAAAGCTCTTCAATTAAAATGGGAAAAATAACATCAGAGACACTCAAATGCCTTATAAAGAAGCAGACACCATTTTTTCCTTGTGATAAATTTTAAAAGCATTCCTTTTCCTCAAAAACGATTTTTAAGTAATAATTTGAAAACACTGCACAGCTCCTATGTACAAAAACACCCTGACAGTGCTAATACTTCACATTATTTTCAATTACAATTTCTCAAAGAAAGAAAATCTATTTGTAAAACACTTTAGACAAAGCAACATTTTAAAAACACAGCTTTCTTCATAATTTTGTCCTTAAAGCATACTATAGTCTATCTAAATTAAATAAATCTTTTCTCACCTTAGCAAATTCTTTATGAGTTTCAAAACAGTCTCAGAAATACACCAAATTGTCTTCAGCAGAACAAAGAGTATGCACTCCAGAGGCTGCAGCTATAGAAAGCACAGAAATGCAGATATTCATTACACATATCTCTCATGTTAGCCAATCAAAACTCTTCCCTCACTTTTTTCAAATCAAAACCCTTCCCCCCTCTGCCCTCTCTGCCTTTTTTGCATAGCAACCACCTCCTGAAAGACCTCTGATGTTTGCAAGTTCACACAACAATGTTTCAATTGAACTCTGAACTCTCAGTGCACCTGCGTATCCAGTGCAATCTTTCATTAAATGTTTTTTCCTTGACCATTCAAATTACATCTTTCAAAGAACACATCCATGCACCCTAACTTTCTATTTTCAGAAATGGAAATCCACCAATCACTGCTAGTGAATCATTAGCACTGAAACTCCACAGTTTTTTTTTCTTTACAAACTCCAACTGTTTCATCTGCCATTTCATTACCACACTTCATCTGACTGCAGCAGAAACTTCTCTCACCATGTTTACTGTCTGGATTGTTGGACATAGTTACATCTACTGGGCTCAAAGGTATGCTGAGACCAGAAATTTACCTAACCTCAATTTACAAGATGTGGAAATTAAGTGGTTTGGCCACAGAGGATTAAAATGTCACCAATTGATACCATTGGTGAAAACCTTTATGCATTTGCCAAAACCTGACCTGTTAATTGTGCACTGTGGAGGTAATGATTTGGGCACTTTGACTGGGGTAGGTCTGGAAATGCTTTTAAAGGACACCTTTGAGCAATTAATGGCACTTTTTCCTCAAACTGCCTTGGTATATTCAAATATATGCCAAAGACAGAAATGGAAGTGGTCGAACCAATTTTGTCCACAAATTGAGAAGTCGAGGAAGCATGTAAACAAATCTGTTTCAGCTTACATGAGAGACCATGGAATGGGCTCCATGTACAACAATAACTTGCGTTACTGCATGCAAGATATCTACAGAGGAGATGGAGTTCACTTCTCAGATGAAGGCAACAGAATTTTCATTTTGAATTTAAGACTGTGCATTGGTACCTACTTATAAGTACCTAAATGTACCATAAACCCAAAAGCTCTTCTCAGAGCTACCCTACATCTGATCACTCACAATTATTATTTTACTCTAACTTTTTTCACTAATTTTCAACAAACTACGCTCCCCGGAGCGCTACCCGGTACGCGAACCAGAAGCTAACCGCGCGAAATTTGTAAAAAAAATGTTTTTTTTCCCGCACATATGGGCCTCCTCAGCCACCCTCAGAAAACCTAGGGGGTCAAGATACGTCTACCGTGCCCCCTTCTACCCATTCTCAACATTATTTGCCCTCCATCTTGTATCTTAATTCGACTGAAACACAAAATGGTGGACTCCCGTAACGCTGCTGGTTCGCGAACCGGGACACTCCCCGGGAAGCGCTCCATTAAAAAAGGTGGGGAAGTAATTTACAGAAAAACGACTGGAAACACTTTCACCAAATATAGATTAGCTCATACTACATACCAATCCCTACCATTTTCATAATTTTGTTTGGAATTACATTTAGCCATTTAGCCTGTAGACCTCTCTAAATACCCTGAGGTAAATTACTTCACAAAACACATCTGAAGTGTTGGAATTGACAACCAATGAAAATGTTACTTTCATTTTCAATTTTTTTTACCTGACATTTGATTGGTTATGTACCTGAATATATATATAAAGAAAGAGAGGGAAACACAGCCATTTTCACTACTACTTCCTGAACTACATTTCAAGAACATTTTCACCTCCCTGTAAAGTAAATTGATAATTTGTAAGGGGCACTTTAAATTAATTTGTAAAAACGTTTTTTGATAATTATTTACTGTCCCCCTGCTATAGTTATAGCTACAGATAGGCTCCTCTGTTATATTTATTGATTGACTTACATTTCTCTGCTATAATTATGAATTTACTTACTTTAACTTCACTGTTAAAAAAACAGAACTACCTGTCTGAACTAAAACCCAACAGTGCCCTAACTCTTCTAATATAATTATTTTTTTATGCAATTTACAGCAAAAAAATGGAAGGGGAGCACGAAAATATCAATGTTTCCTTCGACATTACATCTGAAGAGATTTTAAATGAAGAATTTTTAGATGAAGATTTTATGGATCAGTCTTTTGATGAACAATTTATTGAATGCTTACAAGACATAGAAACATGCATGTTTGAGGAGATTCCAGATGAAGTAATGCTGGAAGTTTTATTGAACTATGAAAATTCTGACCAATAAATTTTTATTTAATAATTAAAAATTGTTTGAGACATTATTCATTGTTATATCTAATTCATGAAGTACAACCAAAATAAATAAATAAAAAAAAAACAACAACAAAACGAACAATCAATAAACATACAATAAGTTGAAAGTCAATCATTCTTTTTTCCTCATAGTACGCTCCCCGGACCGCCTTCCGGTGCGCGAACCGGGAGCTTCCCACGCAAAAAACATAAAAAAAAATTTAAAAAGATTTTGCCCCGCGGGGCCCTTTTTAAACCTCCTCTTCAAACCTAGGGGGTCAGGGAGGATCTACTATGCCCCCTTATGATCATTTCCCCCTTCGTTTTGGCCTCCTCTTGTCTCTCGATCCTACCAAGAGACAAGATGGCGGCCGCTCCGGACTGTTTAGAATGTTGACAGACACCGGAGAGCCAATCAGCTTCGCTTCGCAAAGTTCCGTTACGCGAAAAGTACGCGAACCGGAGCGCTACCCGGAGTGCTGTCACAGATATATATATTTTTTTGAACGTTAATTTCTCAAAATCCACTGGAGCACATATATTGAGACCTAGCAAAGGCACATCGGGCTAACAGTCCCTACAATTTTGCCAAGTTTCATGCAAATCCATTCAGCCGTTCGAGCTAAAAGTGAGGCCAACCGCCCTATGGAAAAATGAATGGGAAAAACGCGTTTTGGGACCCCCCTTTTTTCTCGGCCCCCCCTTGACGAACGCCCCCCAAATTTTCAGGGGCTGCTCAGAAACAAAATGTGCCATTTTCCTGAAAATTTCAGCCAATTCCGTCCAAAAACGCCAAAGTTCTTAGACATAGAATCCTAACTATATATACCTACCTATATATATATATATATATATATATATATATATATATATTCAATGAAAAAACCAAAGGTTATAGGCCATATATAGTTAGGAATTAGCATTTACAAAACCTTATTTTACTCGCATAAAACCATTGAAATTCCATATATAGTTAGAAGCGCTAACTATATATCGCGCACCCGCAATCCACTGCTGATGATGTCACATATTACATCATTCATGACATGGTCAGTGACATCACTGATGACATCACTGATGACATCTCAAATGACATCACTGATGACAACTCAAATGATTGTATGTGTCTGTAAAGTTTAAATATGTTTCACATATTGAAGAATGAGTGGATGTATAAGAGTCTGGATGAAGGATTTAGTAGGTGCATGACTGACTGTATGAGTGAGTGATTAAATGTGTCTCACTGAGTGCATGGGTTAGTGACTAAACTGTCTTAATTTGTGCATCATTATGTCTGTTGTTCTGTAAACTGCTGCATGTGTTGATCAGTAGCTATATGAGTAACTATATGGGTTATTGATTGGTTGCCCAAGTATTTGTATGGGAGACTGAGTGTGTGAGTGGGTGGCTGGGAGGTGTATGACACTGTGCATAGATTTGTGAGCAGTTGATTCACTAGATGTATGGGTTCAAAAGTGCATGTGGAAACAGCTGTATGGGCGGTTGACTGTGTGCATGAGTGTAATGGTGAGTGAATGGATATCTCAGTGCTACATGTCAAAGTAAGTACATATGTAAAACACAGTACATGTGAGAGTGGACATATATAAATAACTGTGCATAAGAGCCAGTGAATGTGTGAATGGCTGTATGGATCATTTAGAACTTGTATCAGGGATTATATAAGAGAGTAAATATGTGTTATTATATGTTTGAATAAGTAAGATGTGTATAACTGTATAGTTGAGGAAATGGAGGTGTGATTGATTCTTTGCATGACTGACTAGGTGTGTGAGTAACTCCATGGATGACTGACAGTCTGTGAGTGTCTGTTTATACTGAGTGTATGTAAGGTTATATTAGAGTCTGAAGAGGTTCATTGTATTATCACATGAGTGATGTGATCAGTGATGACAAATGAGATGTCATCAGTGATGTCATTTGAGTTGTCATCAGTGATGTCATCAGTGATGTCATTTGAGATGTCATCATTGATATCATTTGAGTTGTCATCAGTGATGTCATTTGAGATGTCATCAGTGATGTCATCAGTGATGTCACTGACCATGTCATGAATGATGTAATATGTGACATCATCAGCAGTGGATTGCGGGTGCGCGATATATAGTTAGCGCTTCTAACTATATATGGAATTTCAATGGTTTTATGCGAGTAAAATAAGGTTTTGTAAATGCTAATTCCTAACTATATATGGCCTATAACCTTTGGTTTTTTCATTGAATTTTCAAGGTTTTGTAAATGCAAATTCCTAACTATATATCCACTATAACCTATGGTTTTTTCTGTGAATTTCATTGGTTTTTTAATAGCAAATATGAAAAGCTTTAAAATGTCAAGTACGTGATAGATAAAAACATTTTCGTATTTATGCACGCTGATGTGCTTTGAACGCTGCACCCCCCCCCCTCCCCTCTTTTGCCTTAGTAGTACTCTCTCTTTGCAGATACTGAAGGGTAGTTAACGCAGGCCTTTACCCCCGTTGTAATCCGTCGTGCCTCCTTGTCTCTCCATTTGATTGATTGTTGTCCAAGCATTTACTGTTTTAGAATTGGTTCTCTTTGGATCATTCTCTATTTACAAACAAGCACAAAGTCGCAATACTCTGTTTAGTCTTTGCAGATAGTGAAAAATCGTGTAAAAAAATAAAAGTAATCGAGCAAAATCAGTAGGCCACTAATTGGATCTCTTTTTGACCTCGCTAAAATAGAAATATTAGGAACAACCCTTCTTGAGAAATACGAAAATAGTGAGATGAACTGAGCTCCACACCATGAGGGCTGCAAAACAGCTCGACTCCGCCACCCACACCGCCCAAAATAACGGCAAACCCTATGCAAATATTATAAATATACACAACACACCACCAAAGAAACAGAATAAAACATTTTATTAAATAACTATTTACATAACTATTTTATACTTTTTATTGCCCGATCCGGCTAGCTCAATCGATCGAGCATGAAAGTCATGCACTGATAACAAGCGTTGAGAGTTTGTAGAATGATGGCTTCAGATTTTCCACATACAGTGTAGTGGCGCGAACTGGCAGGGGGCGTTTGGATTCTACCCCTTCTCCAAATAAGATTTTCATACGTGAATGTTCGTTCATGCTTTTTGTCCCTGAGTTGCTTCCATCTCACTGCCTTACATAAATGGCATAAGTCCTGGTTATTGAGTGCCATACTTCAGAGTTCTAAGCAGTTCTTGTAACACTGTTTAAACCTTATTTGCACCTGCTGCAGCTTCACTATTCAAAGTAAGTGGGGTCCATTTGAAAACAATGTGATACGGTGCCTCCCTAAACCGCTTGACGGAGGCTCCCGAGGGGCGGTGAGATGGCACGGACTGAGAGGGGGCGCTTGGCTCCTGCCCCCTCCCCAAGTCGTGTTGCCCTGGTGAGGCCTGAGATCGCCCCCGCCATAGGTGGCCGGCTCCCGGGGTCCGGCGGAATTTTTTCCCTTTTGAAGAATCTTTCATTCTGGACCTTGTCCCACAATCCGTTTCACCTGAAGACACGCTGTCGTAGGGCGCCCCTTTACCGTTTTAGTTGCCATTCCGCCCGCTTTTGGTACTCTGTGCCTCTTCCGCCATTCAGCTGTTTACCGCTCGCTCTTGCGACTACAACGTCTCGCTCACCATGTAGTTGAGTTGCTCCCGCTCTTAAGATTTGACCGAACTTTTTGGACTGCTGAAAGCGGTGGAATTCCGACCGCTGGTTGGTGGAGACATTTTGACTATATTCTGGACCTGCATTGTCGCGTAATGCGTCATATGACGCGACGCGTTAGCGCACCCGGATGTGCTCCGGTGCGCAAGGCGCAGCTTCCCGGAAACGATCCAGAGCGCGCCGCGCAGCGCGTAACGTAAGCATAACAGGTCATGTGACTTGTTAATAAAACTTTTCATTGGTTCATTTTACTTTTCTTTTCCTAATTATGTAAGACTAGGTCATGTGACCTAAAAATAACACTTTTCATTGGATTAAAACTTTTTTTTCCCCAAACGATGAAAGCCCCACCTTGTTTCTGGATGTTTCAGACTGAAGCTGGCGTCACCATGAGAGCAGCACCATCTCGTAGCTCCGTCGTGGCCATTCCGCAAGCAATCATGGCAGCCGCTCCCCACCGGAAGCCTGCGGGAGTCGAGGGCGCCCAAGACTTTTGTACAATCTTCAAGGCTGAGGGGACGCTTTCGAGAATGGAACCCAAGCCCTGGCAGACAAGCGTCCGAGTTCCAAGGTGTCCCAGGGCCATTTTACTGGACCAGGCCCAAATCCGAAGAGTCGGCCGCCATTTTAAGAGTCCTGTGGAAGCCGCCTACCGCTGCACCGCAAGAGTGGGAGCAACTCAACTACATGGTGAGCGAGACGCTGTAGCCGTAAGAGCGGGCGGTAAACAGCTGAATGGCGGATGAGGCACAGTGTAGCAAAAGCGGGCGGAATGGCGACTGAAACGATAAAGGGGCGCCCCACTACAGCAGACAAGCCTCCGCCATGTGCTTCAAAACTGCATATGTATCTCGTGATATCAAGGTTGGGCAACCAGTACAGAACAAGCAGTTACGAGTCCCATTTACACCGGCGCCATTTTGGGCGCGGCCGGGCAGGTCCAGGATCTACTGAAACATAAAAAATGAGGCTGACGTCTCTGAAGCAGTTCACGAACAGCAGGACATAGCAAATAAACATGAACTCTCTAAAGCTGTTAACTCACTGCAGAACAAAACAAGTGAACCTGAAACCTCTGGAATAATTGTCGCTCAAAAGAACAACACACAAAACTCTGTAGAGCCTGAAGAAAAAAAAACAGAAGGGCACTGTAGTTTCAGACACACTTAACACTAATGATGAAACAAAGATATCGTCTGTTTATAAAGCAGTTATCATCTTGACAGAATTGACAAAGAAGTGTACAGACACCAATGCATCAGCATTCTCGGAGATAACATCTTAAGGAACAAAGAAAGACCTGTTCACTCTTGACACCCCAGGTGCTGTGTATATTGCACTATAGTGCTGCATCGACAAAACGGGCAACCCTATTGATGTGGATTTTTCATTATTGATTATTGTAAAGAAATGGCGACTCCCCCCTTTAGCAGATTAGCTAAATGTTTGCGTAATTTAGGCATAAAAGTTATATTATTGTTGTTGTTGTTGTTATCGTTATAGTTCTGGTTAATTTCAAAAAATGGTTAAATATATTTACAGTTTTTGTTGCGTTCGTTATATTTAAATATTAATAAAGTTTTAAAATGTAACTGTCTTGGAGTACTATATTTTTTTAAAAAATCGGGTGAATGGGGCCTTGAATCGGGTTATTGTCATGTGTGGGCTTTGCAAGTGTACTGCTACAAGATCGGACATTTCAAACTCAAATGCACGTTCTTTTTCTTACCTTTCCGAAGCATGGAGCGCAATAGCAGGCAGAGAAAGGGTGATGCACGTGTTGAACACTGCCGGGCCTGCAAATTGCTGCCAGTGCCCCCCCGCCCGCTCCTGAAAGAGGACACACACACACCGCCGCCCCGAGTACTTCACAAATCTTTAAAAGACCATGCGCTTGTTCAATGGGAAGTGGATAACATGGCTAAGAGCATTTGCTGACTAATGCATGAATATCGCTGACTTTTCAGCGATATTCATGCAATGCGGCCGTTTTTTATCGCATTTGCGATAAACCTTGCTAATAGCAAGGTTTATGTGCGATAAAATTCGCCGAAGTGCGGCGATAATTATTGTCTCTAAACAAGTTAGAGACAAAAATTACCGCTAGTTGTTGGAAATATGCCCCCGGGTTTTTCCTTGCAGGAATCGGGAAACGAAAGACTAGCACTGAAATCAGTAGTCTCACACCTGAATCGGGACGGTTGGCATGTCTGGATACTCTACAGCTGGAGCCATACACTACATCCGCAGGGCTAGGTGATAGCCTAGGTCCGGCCTGGACAATCGGACACAGAGGAAGAGAAGTGTCAGAGGGTGCGGTAGTGAATAGGATGAAAGGGAGGTGTCGAACGGGCACAGGATGTGATTCTCAGAGAAGAGCAGCGCAGATGGGGGAAGTATATGGCCCATGCATGAGAGAGAGAGCGGGGGTGACCATTGCGTGGGGGAGATGCGTGCGAGGGTGGGGAGCCATGCTGAGAATCGACGGCGTGCAGAGAGTGGCCCTGGTCAAGGCATCTAAAATGGCTGCTGTGCACGACAAAATTGTGGCATTGGACAAAAACGCAAGATGGCGCAGACAATGTTTATCAATAAGGATTCATTTATAACAAAATATTTACTCGCAGTGACAAAATGGTGTTCAACACTTCCTGATTTCCATCGAATCGAACGTTAACAAACGTCACGCAGCAAAAAAAAAAAAAGCTCACGCACAGAGCGGTTTTTAGCCATGTTATCCAATGGAAGGTGGATAACATGGCTAAGAGCATTTGCTGGATAATGCATGAATATCGCTGACTTTTCAGCGATATTCATGCATTGTAGCCGATGTGCGGCGATAATTTTTGTCTCTAAACAATTAAAACGAAGCACAAAATGGCGAATTCCCGTTTCGCTACCAGTTTGCGGCCCAGTTCGCGGCCCGTGAAGCGCTTCTACCGTGAAAAATAAAAAAAAATTTATTTTCCCCACGGGACCCTTTAATAACCCCAACAACATTCCTAGGGGTCAAGAGGGGTATACCTTGCCCCCTTTCAATAAATTCCCCCTTCGTTTTTCACCTCTTCTTCTCTCTCGATCCTACCGAGAGATAAGATGGCGGCCGCTCCGGACTATTTAGAATGTTGACAGACACCGGAGAGCCAATCAGCTTTCTGTTATCCAATGGAAGGTGGATAACATGGCTAAGAGCATTTGCTGGATAATGCATGAATATCGCTGACTTTTCAGCGATATTCATGCATTGTGGCCGATGTGCGGCGATCATTTTTGTCTCTAAACAATTAAAACGAAGCACAAAATGGCGAATTCCCGTTTCGCTACCAGTTTGCGGCCCAGTTCGCGGCCCGGGAAACGCTTCTACCGTGAAAAATCTTTTTTTTTTTATTTTCCCCACGGGACCCTTTAATAACCCCAACAACAATCCTAGGGGGTCAAGAGGGGTATACCTTGCACCCTTTCAATAAATTCCCCCTTCGTTTTTCACCTCTTCTCTCTCGATCCTACCGAGAGATAAGATGGCGGCCGCTCCGGACTGTTTAGAATGTTGACAGACACCGGAGAGCCAATCAGCTTTCTGCGCGCAAAGTTCCGATAAGCGAAAAGTAAGCGGACCGGATCGCTGCCCGGAGCGCTGTTACAGATATATATCTTGATTTAAACGTTAATTTCTCAAAATCCACTGAAGCACATATATTGAGACCTAGCAAAGGCACATCGGGCTAACAGTCCCTACAATTTTGCCAAGTTTCGTGCAAATACATTCAGCCGTTCGAGCTAAAAGTGAGTCCAACCGCCCTATGGAAAACTCAATGCAAAAAACGCGTTTTGGGACCCCCCTTTTTTCTCAGCCCCCCCTTGACGAAACCCCACCAAATTTTTAGGGGCTGCTCAGAAACAAAATGTGCCATTTTCCTGAAAATTTCAGCCGATTCCGTCCACAAACGCCAAAGTTATTAGACATAGAATTTTCAGAAATCCCATAGGGAAAAAATCCTAACTATATATACCTACTGGCTATTGCCAGTAGGTAATATATATATATATATATATATATATTCACTAAGGTGGTTCAAGTTTCCTTCCGAGTTAGCGCTACTTGCTAGTGCGTGGCTTCGTGCGGTGCGGTGGAACCAAACCGCTCTATATCCAAACTGCGTTTCCCCCAGGGATCCCAGATCACCCGGTCCAAAACCAAAGAAACCGCCACTCCAGTCACTTAGATTGTATAAGACAGGTTAGTTTATTTTCAGATCCTCTGCAGCATAAGTCACAGCGCAAAACCAACGCGTTTCGTTAGCTCCCCACTAACTTGATCACGGTTGTTACAAACACTGTTTGCTGGATGTATTTTAAAAAGGGAGTCCCTCCCACCTCGGTCACATGATTACAACCATTTGTTCATATTCACAATGGCATTCTGGGAATTGTAGTTTTCAATTCCAATTTATGTACACGTAATACATTTCCACATCACCATGGTGTCTTATATTTCAGTACCCTCTCCATGCTTTTCAAGGTTTTTGTTCCTTTTAACTTTAGACGAGGTTTGACTCTAAAATTTACAAAATTATTTTTCAAACAAATGAATTTTTTCAAAAAAATATATAAATTAAGCATTCAGTAGAAAGCAGGGTTATATGTCCAAGTCTTAATGCATCAGACCTATTGGGTGCCCTCTAGTGGGCTGACATTATTGGGGTTTTCAACAGTCTTTCGGTACCCTCTCCCTGCTTTTCAAAGTTTTTGTGCCTGTTAACTTTAGATGATGTTTAACCCAAAAATTTACTACCTTATTTTTCAAATAAATGAATTTTTTCAAGAAAAATTAATAATAAATTAAGCATTCAGCAGGAAGCAGGGTTATTTGTCAACGTCTTTTTTCATCAGACCTATTGAGTGCCCTCTAGTGGGCTGACATCACTGATGACACCATCCTTGTGACAGAGTGACAGACCTCCTTTCAGTGTAATGTAAGCCTTGAAACACATATTCAAAAAAAGTATTTAACATTTTCAAAAAAATGGAGATACCTATACCAGTTACAACAAACAATTCAGTAATTCCACCATCTATATACACATCCACTCATTCACCAACAGTTCTATATAGTCACTCATACATATACTCACTCATTATATGTAGTGATACACCTATACATCCTGTTACACTTCGACAGTCATCCAAAAGTTACTGACACACATATTCACACATGCAAAAAAACTATTGAACATCCATTTATTTGCATATACAGCAATACACACACTACCACTTTACTTCTAAGAAAACTTACACATACTTACTCTCTTAAACAATCACTTATAGAAACACATACTTATTTAAACAGGAATTCTTACAATCTCTCACTCTCACATATGCTCACTTATATAAATCAATACTCACATATACTAGATTAAAACATATGTCTTTACTGAAAAAGACAATAGTAAGACAGTCGTTTACTCACTAACATACACATATACACACTCATCCATCCATACAGTTTTGTACATATGCTGTCTTCAAAACACATACAAACAGTGAGTCAGTCACCAACCCATACAGCCACTTATACACAAAGTGAAACACTGATACATACATTTCAATATATAAAAGTTACTTGCTAATATATGTATTCACTAAACTACACTTAATAAGGCAGTTAACCAATCAATTCTTATATTAACAAACATCCATTTACACACTTATTTAACCATTTATTCTTCCATCGTCCTTTACAAATACATATATCAAACATATATGTTTTTCAGAAAGACACACATTCACTGGATGGTGGCATCAGTGATGTCCTGAGTGATGTCACTGACCATGTCATGAGTGATGTAATATGTGATGTCATCAGCAGTGCATTGCAGGCGAGCAAGTTATAGTGGGTCCAACTAACTATAACGTGGGAATTTCAATGGTTTTATGTCAGTAAAATTTCCAGCTAACTATAACTGGTGTGAAACCTATGGTTTTTTCAGTGAATTTAATAGGTTTTTTAAATGCTAATTCCTAACTATAACTGGTGTGAAACCTATGGTTTTTTCAGTGAATATATTATCTATATATGTATACTAGCAGCCCGCCCCGGCGTTGCCCGGGGCGGAAGGGGGCTGGGGGCAGCATCGCAGCAGGAGTGGCGCAGCAGAGCGGCCGTTTTGTTGGTTCTGGCCGCTTCTGCCCACGCTTTGTTTTCCCCGCCGTCCCGACTTTGAAGAAAATGCTTTTTGAGCACTCAGTGTTTATGGCCCCCGCCCGACGTTGGTCCTGGACGCTTCTGCCCACGCTTTGTTTACCCCTACGTCCCGACTTTGAGGAAAATGCTTTTTGAGCACTTAGTGTTTATGGACCCCGCCCGTCGTTGGTCCTGGCCACTTCTGCCCACGCTTTGTTTCCCCCTACGTCCCGACTTAGAGGAAAAGGCTTTTTGAGCACTCAGTGTTCATGGCCCCCGCCCGTCCCTCGGTGCGCACCCGCGGATGCTTCTCTTACCTCTTCCTCCGCTCCTCCCCACGCTGCTGATTTTACCACTCCACTGCTCCTCCGCTTCTCCGCTTCTCACCGCACAACAGCTCCTCCCCGCGCTCATGTCCACCGCTGTTCCTTGGGCTCCTGTACGCTGCTCCTCCCTGCGCTGCTGATGTCAGCACGCACGTCGCGTCCGGCCGGCGCTACTTCCAAGGGACTACTGTTTTTTTAATCGTACATTTTTTAATTAAGGTATATATTTTTTTTTATATAGCCTATGTCCTTCTGCTTGTCCTGACGTTGTCAAACATGTATTGGTATTGGGTGTTTGGATTGGTGGTGTCGTTTTCGAGTTTACCTGGCTCAAGGGTCACAGTTCTCTCTTTATAATAGTAGTGTATATATATATATATATATATATATATATATATGTATATATATATATATATATATATATATATATATT